>NC_083768.1:31844774-32109774 GCF_963514075.1 Conger conger
GCTGCATAAAGGCTAATCGTTTTACGCTTTACAGTAAATATTATTGTGCATCTGTCAAATATATAATTTCAAAATACAGGTGCAAAAGAGTTCATTACTAGATTATTTTTATCCGATTTTTATCAATCATGATAAATCTATAAAATGTTCAAAAAAATCCAAACAGCAATATATTTTAAAGATTGTGCGAAACTTGTGGGAATTATATTATTCTGTTTTTAAAAGTGAGAACAATAACTAGATTTCTGGTTTTGCTCTGTAAAACTATATCTCAGTAGTGAGAGAGGCAACGCCAAGCCCCATCAGTTGCTTGGGGCTCCATGTCATGTGTTATTATTATGAATTATTATTCTTATTATTCTTTTTCTTTTTCTTTTTCTTTTTCTTTTTCATATTATTTTTTTTAATTATTTTTATTTTTTTATTTTTTTAGTAGTAGTAGTAGTAGTAGTAGTAGTAGGCATAGTAGTAGTAGTAGCCTAGTATTCCCAGCTTATATTTGCTTTCAGAGAGTTGGTGTGGTATCACTTGGATTGCCTCTAAATATTAATTTATTTTTATCATTAACACTATCATTATTATTGTGATCATTATTGTTGTTGCAGTTGTCGTCATTGTCATCATCACTATTGGTCCGGTCTAGGATAGTTATTTCATTCTTATTTATTTTCTTCCTTGTAGAAACCGGATATCCAGATGGTTACTTTATGTTTATCTTGAGTCAAGTATATATCTTTGTATAAACAAATAGATGATTAATTGAAAAAAAGATCAGCTCAATCTGCAAATTAAGCAGCAGACCAACCAAACACGAAATATTGCTTCAGGGGAAACGGAAGGGAAACACGCCCTTGTGAATGGAAGTGGAATCAGATGTAATTGATTTTTATCTCAAACAAGGGGGTTAAGGGGTGGATCAGCCAAATATAACTACGTACTTCAAGTCGCTGCTCAAATGTCAGACCCTTTTCTTTTTCAAATATTATTTCAGCTGTAGAACATTATTAATGGAATTTCCACCAGTAAAAGAAAACTATACTCTTGTATTACAAATTCTATTGTGGAAAAAGTTGTGCAAGGCGTATGGCGCTATAGACAGCAATTAGTATTAATTTAGGGAAATACAGGATTCCATCCTCTGAAAGATCTCCATGTTTCCGTACCGTTATTGCTATGCCTGTGTAAACATAGGCTATAGTATTAGGCTGAAACACAGAAACAGAAGCAAATGAAGCCCGTCAAACAGAACATCCAACAGTTTAAGGCGATTCTTCTTTTTTTAAAGCCTAGGCATCCTTATCTCGTGGTTACTTTGAAGAACTTTGAAGAACGAAAATAAGCTGTCATTAGTGTATTTATTTTATTACATTTCTTGCAATAGTTTTAGTTTGTCGTTCGCTGAAATTAAGGAAATACGTGTTTTAACATTTGCTTTATATTCTAATAGACTGACAAGCACAAAGCACATTTTGCTCATACTGAATCTGGCCCCGATAAGGAGCAGCCGCAAGCCCATGCCCTGGAATACTAATGTCCCCGAGGTTAGAAACGCGCGCGCGCACACACACACACACACACACACACACACACAGCACAGAGAGATGAGATGACACTTGCAATGCTACGACACTTGCATGTGTAACTGAGGCTTTGTACACCATTAATGTCTGGAAACAGATCCATATGATGATTGTGCTGATTGTTTTTGCACGATTTTCAAAGGCCCATATTTCACATTGTTAAAATCTTTTGTGCTGCACATTCTACTATTCAGACTATCGCCTGCCCCAGCGTTGGTTTGTTTGTTACGGAGTGCCATTGTGACCTGTTACTTAAAATTACTTATAATTCAGCTCATTAATGACACAAATGTGAAATTTGCGCTGGTAACATCCCAGTTTCAATGCAATGAATTAAAATGAAATAAATCATATAAACACATATCAAGGCATTAGATTATAAACCTTGGCCTGGGACATGAGGACAGAATATTTACCAACTAATACTTCAGATTCACGGGCCGATTGTACTCCAAACTTTAAAGGGTCCAATATGGATGTTGATAATTAAAAACTTATTCAAACGTGAAATCATATTTTTTTTGACAAACACTGCACTGATAATAGGCCAATAACTTAATAGGCCATATGGTCTCTCTGAAGTTCCAGTTAAGATCGGGATTTTCTTTCAGGAAGCATAGGGTTGGTTGTAAAAGTAACTGAATACCTAAAATTATGTTACTGTTTCTGATTGCAAATAACCCCCAAACAGTTATATTATACCTCTGGTACACGTAATGTTCACTGAATACTAAAAATGCAAAACAAATGCAAGTTCATTAAACTAAACTAAACATTCACTCAGTGAGCACTTTATTAGGTAGACCTGTACAACAGCCAATCAGCCAATCATGTGGCAGCAAATAAATGCACAAAAGCATCCAGACCTGGTCAAGAGGGTCAGCTGTTTTTTAGACCAAATGTCAGAATGGGGAAGAAATTTGATCTAAGTGACTTTGACCATGGAATGATTGTTGGTGCCAGAAAGTGTGGTTTTAGTATCTCAGAAACTGTTGATCTTCTGGGATTTTCATGCACAACAGTCTCTAGAGTTTGCATAAAATAGTGTGAAAAACATCCAGTGAGCAGTAATTCTGCGGGCAAAAACGCCTTGTTAATGAGAGAAGTCAGAAGAGAAGGGCCATGCTGGTCGAAAGTGACAGTAACGCAAATAACCACACATTACAACAGTGGTATGCAGAAGAGCATCTCTGAAAACACAACGTGCCAAACCTCTTAGTGGATAGACTACAGCAGTAGAAGACCAATAGGCCTAAGTCTAAAAAATAATTATAATAAATACCTAATAAAGTGCTCACTGAGTGCATGTGTGATTTGTCAACTCTCATAGGTGAAACCTTCCAGCTTCCATTTTAGAGATCGTGCGTTCAAGATATTAAATGGTTCAAATATTTTAAACTCCTTCAAACAAGAAAAAAAAAGATTTCCAAAATACAATACAAATTTATTGCTGCGACTGTCCTTCCGGGGAAGAACAATGGGTTTAAAGTATATCTTCTCATTGGTACATGAACACTTAAAGGCTTTTATAAACTCAAAGCCAAACAAAAAAAAACACAAAACAGTCGCACTCATCCTTGGGATCCTGTTCTTTGCCGATTTCAGGGAAGGAGGGACGTACATCACAGGGCCTACTACAGGGAGATATATTTTTTTTAATCAAAGTTGCTCACTTCTGTCCATGTCCCCACAATATGCTAACTAACTGAAAACATCCCAGAGCAAAGTAGCACCCAAAACGCTTAGGAATAGGCCAATAAAACCACATCGATTATATAAACCCATTAAAACAGGAAGTACCTGATAATTAGGGGGAGGGGGGTGTTGGGATTGTGAACAGGCGCACCATATTTACAATTCCCATTAAATTAGGCATATATATTCCCTTCCGTACCCGAGAATCCTGTTAAAATTCAAAAAGTTCAAGTTGGTCGTTTTACCTTAGGCGTGGAAGTCTACTATGAAGTCATGACATGGAACTGAGTTTCAGTTTTTCAAGTTTATTATTCACAATACTGATAGAAATGCATCCTCTTTCATCTTCTTTTATAGCTACAATCATAACTGGAGATACAGAAGGGCGGCTGAGCGTCAGTCCGTTGCAGCTCAAGAAGTAGGCGGTACATAAAGTCTCCAGAGTGGACTGTTGGAAGGCCTTTTCTCTCCGTTTGGTTCCATTGTTTTTCCCATTTGATTCTAGGGTGAAAAATACCTTACTTCCCATGATTCCAAAGTTGAAATGAACGTGATATAAAAAGACTTGTAAAATCACAAGAGGAGTGGCATATATATTTATATATTTCATCACTTTCTGTGCTTCTCGTCTTTCTCGCCACTCTTCGTGCCGCTGTCGTTGTGATTGTTATTATTGAGGTACATTTTGTCCATAGCTTTCATAGCCTCATTCAGATAGTTCTGCAAGGCCGTCATGGCTGCGCACATGGCTGGGGTCCCGAATCCGTGAGAAATTAGACTAAAGTGGCTCAAACAACTTTGAATCCCTGGTTCTAGAATGGGCTGTTGCCGAGAATTCCCCAAGGGCGTACGGTCCTGAGAAAGCAGGTCTGTGAATTCTTTGCAGATTTGTCTGAAAAAAAGAGCAAGATAAAACATTTGTGAGGTGTATATAAGCAATCTCATTAAACCTACAATGAAAAAAAACTAAACAGAATTCGCACTTTCACGCAAGGAAAGAAAGAGTTTTAATTTAATATCGGTCGTTTAGGTTATGGGAACATTTTGTGGTCAAACAGCTTGCATTACGATACGTGATTGAAGACATCCGAGTATTCTCAGAAATGTACTTTCACGTGGTTGGTATTCGTATTATTTATAGTCACAATATACATTTTCCCATAACTTATGTATAATGTGGGCATATATATATATATATATATAAACGAGTGTAAAAGTATGAATTCGGACACAATCAAAATGTGTGCCTAAATTGTGTTTTAATCCAACTGTAACTGTACCATTGTTTATTCAATAATAGCAGTGCTGATTCTACACTGAAGGTGTTATTATAGGCCTATTTCTAAAAGCAGGACCTGAAAACAACTTACGGAAAACCTGATTGTGGAAACACCTCATCAGAATAAGTTTAATGTCTTTAAACAGCGTATGCTAGCCATACAATACAGAAGGGTTGATTGAACGTACAATTAGGCTATGAAAAAATACTCGACAGTCGTTTGCGGACACTTATAATAACATGAACAGCAGGCTAAACGCCTGCATGATCATGATACTATTATTATCATGTTACAGTTCTATATAAATAGGTTACATTTCTGTATATATAATGCGATAAAAGCGTATAGGAACTTACTTTGTTGCCAACAACATGTTTTTTCTCTGGACTTGTTCATTTGGGTCGGAATGCTGCCGGTTCATGTATTCCGCTACTGCCTTGGCTGGGAACTCTGTCTCACACACGTAACCAAAATCTCGGGCAAGATGAACAGCTTCACCTATAAGAGAAAAAGAGAAGAGCGTGTAATGTATTCGTCCAGTTTGACCTAAAATTTACCATTTAATTTACCATTTATCATTTAAAATATGAGCAATTGACACTTCTGAACACATTTGTCTGATAAGCGATACATGCAAATATACATTCATGAATTTAAAAAATCAGTTTTAAGGTCAGGACTTTTCAATGTAAAATGCTAAATGGGGAATGTTCTAAAGTAGCATATTAATCAATAAACAACAAATGTTAGCGTTGGCCTATCAGTACTATCATGTGACGTAAAACACACTGTTATTGAAACAGTCCAATTTATTTAAAAAAACGACATCTACAAATAAGATTAATTGTGCATGTTTTCAACCATGAGAAGGTCACTCAGTTTAGGTCTGTCTGTTATTTTGACCGAGTCCTTGGTTTTAATTTCCTGAACCAGCCGGGTTTTTACTTCGGGGCTTCCTGTCGTGAGCCTCAAGTCCGGAAGAACGCATGCGCCAATTAAGGGCATCAAAGCGGCAGCCTAGTATGCTAATTTCCATTAAAAAAATGTGCGATCATAAACAATATTCCAGAATCAAGCTACCCCTACTGCATAACTATCTTCTAATGCTCCCAAATCGCTCCCAGTTCGCAGACCAATCGGATAATTGTTCAGGCTTATTAAGATGCTAGCAGGCAAAACCATAATGAAGCGAAAACGAATATGGCCTTCGGGTCCTCAGCTATCGGGCCTAATGATTAACAGGAACCAATGACGCATCCCGGCTTTCACCTTTAAAACCCCCAGCAGGGAACGGCCGTGTTAAATCTGTGAGTACAATTAATTTATGCTAAGCTTTCTGTGAGCTCTTTGATACTACTACTACTACTACTACTACTACTTGTACTACTACTACTACTACTACTACTACTAATAATAATAATAATAATAATAATAATAATAATAATAATAATAATAATAATAGAATTCCGAGAAAAACTGGTCAACAGCCACAAACACTTTTTTTTTTTTTTTTTAAAGCATAAAAGCTTACATTTTGGGTCAATCCAAGTGAAATCATCCTTGGTTTTTTAGAACTCCAAAATAAGCTCCATGCACCAGGCTGTAGGCCATATGATGCATTTGGGACTGTCTAATCTTATAGAACTGCTAACATGAATTTGAAAATACTGCTAGATGCTTGGTAAAATGCAATACAAATTACATGGATGGATGCAGATTCTGTTTTATGTTAGTTTTGCTCTGGTGCTGATATGAAAACTCGACATTACAGGCGTTTGCATTTATATTATTTCCAGAATTACTTACCCTCTACAAGTGACGTTAACAACGTGACATTTGCAGCCTTGCGTCTTCCAGCTGGGAGATTTAATCCAATTTTGTCCAGTTTTTCTCTTAAGGACCGCCCTCCATTCTTAGATTTTGCCCTGAAACAAAAAAGAAAAAAAAAAAACATTGTAAATTGATTTTCATGTTGATGCAGAATAATCCTTCAAAACAAATACAATAAGTTAAAATACATTTATGCTTAAGTGAACAATTTGACTGCAAGCAAGAAGAACAACTTTATTCATAATATTCAACATCACATCTGAGAGAAACTTCTAGACAAATATACTAATTTAGAGCTGGCATGATTTGAATGTAATCTTCAGCATGTTTGGCAATGTAATCGTACGCAAATTATATTATTGATATGATGACTTTGTGTGAATTATATTACTGATTTTATACATGTTATGCCTGGAATAGTAGACAGCTGAATAAAACTAAAGCTTAGATGTACATACTGACAACATAGAAGCATATACATGGCATCTGATTGGGCATGAAATGCGTGGCAGGTATGTATGTTCTAAGTATGTGCAGAAATAGATTCTAAAATCTAATAAAACTGGTTATAAGTATTACAGTCAGTGAGGGACTGTCACTGGGTGGTTTATGTATGACCTAAATCTAATTATAGTGACATAAATGACAGATCATTTTTCCAACAGGCATAGACACAGGTGCAAATACATGCTTACAATAATCAAAAGTATATCAAAATCTTACCTCCTCAAAACTCCCCCCAACAGAGAGGCATTGAGGCACTCTGGGGGTGAGAGGCGTCTCTGAACCTCTGAGACGGTGACCTTGTACTTTGATGTTGAGCTAAGTAGAGACAAGCGGCCCGGAACAGAACAGAACACTTCATTTGGGTTTATCACTCCGCCAAAGAGACCATCCTTACTCATAGGGATTGCGGAGATGCTGTTGCTCTTCGATAAAGATACAGGACCTAAAACAAAATGAATGGCTAATTTACAATGAAGCCTTCATTCACAGGCACTGGTTGTCGTGTTAAATTCGTAGATTAATTACAGAGGAAAACAATATTGGAAAGTCAAAGATGAACCTACAGTTCCCATTCCGCTCCATTCACAGTTAAATCAATAATGTGTAAAGTAGATTCGGTCACTGCAAATCTAAAAATATTTGCAGTCATAATTCACAGTGTTCTAAAATTTAGAATTGAAAACAATAATGCTTGTATTTAAGGATTAAAATAAATCAATCCATAATCTGTATAGGCCTAGAGCCTTCATGAAAAGTAACGTGTAGGCAATTTTTTGTTCTCTGTAATATTTTGCATAGGCCTATTAATAATTTGAATAATTCAACAAAAAAATGAATGTGTCCAAAACCGTTAAAACGCTATTGCAAATTATAAAAATCTGTATGTCCAAATCTGCTCTTGCACGGGCTAAAAATGCAAGACTTGCATACTAAAATACTTAAGAGATTGCGCTTTAACTATTGTATTGGTGAGGGGGTTCTACCAGAGATTAAACGGACTGGGACCCATTGGATATATCACTTGCGACATTAATAGCTCAAGGGAGGCTAATAGACACAATGCTAGTTAAACGAACTCTTGAGATTACTAATATAAAAGCCAATTACCATGCGGAGAGCAAGACTCGAGATCTATCCCCCTGTTCGTATAATTTGACTTGACAAAGGCTGCACGTGCTGAACGATACGAGGTAGAATGACCCTGGAATATGCCTACTGAGTTGAATGAGAAACTGAATTCACATACATACACACGAATTTCATGATAAAGCATATTCGTGCACTTCTCACGAGTGAAGACCACGAGCGAAACCATCTATGTAAAACCTAAGAATAAATTAAATATTTAGTCAAATTGAAGTGATCGACCCTTTCAATAAATAAACGGTCGCAGGTCAGGATTCACACACCAAGAAGGGTTGTTTCAGACTCAAATATACTGAAACAGTTGCAAACATGGAACAAGACCAGACAGTGCAAATCAATTGCCACACACATGTAGATCTTTCGCACGTAATTTCGCTGCGCTTCCTCCCACCCGACTGCGATAGCAAGTGGTAACATAGCCTGCGTTGTATACATTTACTTGAATTAATTTGATTTTATCTACATTTACATTATTTTTACTCGGTAACAAGTGCATTTGTCTCGTGTTTTATTCAGTCCACATTTTGTTCATACAGCCTACGCCCGCATACCGTCGCCGAGCGGCGTCTAAACTCCAGGCTCCGCATCAGTTTCAGCTTGTGCTAACATGCGCAGTGTTTTGAAGCAAATTGCTTACCTTTCTTAATTACAGTTTGGTCTTGGATGATGTTGACTTGATCTTCAACGTGCTGAAAAGCCAATGCACAACAAATAATAACGTTATGAACCCAGAAAAAATTAACGTCGTTTTATGTAGGCCCTATATTAGTAGGTATATTAAGCCTAGTCGTCCATCATAGGCACAATTCGGCTAATAACCGTTTGGATAATGGTTGCATTAACCTACCTAAAGGCAACTGATAATGACAATGTCCGTGTTTATAAATCACATGCTACACCACAGAAATGTCTGATTTAAAAAACCGTATTTAATATCCTCTATTCTCAACTTATATTTCTACACATTGTAAATATATAATATGACCAGTAGCCTACATTTGACTCATGTTCTTCGCACACATTCTAGGCATAAATAAGTCATAAATACAGTCCCATGCTCAATTGTAAAGATCGCAAATTTGAACAAATAGCCTGTCCTAAATAGGCCTGTCCTGAAGAGATGAAACTATTATTTTGTAGGCTAGTTTTTATGTAATTTTTATTTATTATATTGTACATTGCATGGCATAAGTCTAACATAGCCTAACTGTGTTATTGTCATTGTTATTATTATTGTCGGCCGAATAAAATGTAATCAAAATCTCCCAACCACTATAACCAAATAATGATAATGATTACATTATTATTATTATTATTATTATTATTATTATTATTATAACAATAATAATAATAATAATAATATAAGCCTACTCCAATAATAATAATACATTCTCAGTACTAGAATATTGTTATTAATATGCCTGTTATTAGTATTGTCGTTATTATCATTCTTACCTGCATGTCTTCCAAGGAATGAGGTATTCCATGGATAGCGATAGAATCTGCTAGCGCAGGATCTATGCCGTGTCCGGACTGCAAAAGGACGTCTCTCCGGTAGTCCCTGCACAGCTGGGGCAAGCCCCGATGCTGGTGCAGAAGACTGCTCTCCTGACTCTGCCTTTGGCCTGGCCATCCTGGGTGCTGTGTTTGTGGCTGTGCATGTAGAGAGTTTAGGGAATAGGGGTCGTGCGAGTAAGGGTCCTGTGACTGGGCATAGATGGGCTGGTAAGGTGGCGGAAAATATGGAGGTTGGAAGTCAGAGTTGGGAGTATGCGAGAGTGGGGGCGCGCTGGCGTACGGAGACTGACCCACGGATCCAAGCTGAGATATCCTGGTAGTCCCATTACTACCGTCATGACGATCCTTTAAAAGATAACAGAACAAAAAAATATATGAATGATGTAAGCCCCTATACGTTTTTATTACTCAACTTTTTAGGAGGTTAAAATTGTATTGTGGAAACTGTCTTTTCCATCGAATTTGTATAAAAACATAAACACAGCTGAGAGAATGCCCATATTTGTAAATAAGACTGAAATAAGACTGACATATGAAACAATGCTAATGCGGAATATAAAACAGTGCAATAAAATGCGAGATAAAACGGAAATAAATATTTAGTTTCAACCGATTTGAAAACAGATTGCCCTACGCCCATAAGTATAAAAGGGGCAATCAAAGTCATTGTAATTTCAATTGTAATGCCACATAATCACAGGCTGGGTACATAGCCAATCAAGTAGTCAAATATGCCATGTTTAACGAAGTTTATCAATTTTAGTCCACTTTAACTCACCATAGCGGAAAAACTGTGCACTAACATTTGGGTAGTGAATCGAACACGCCGCGGTTAAAAAAGCATTAAAATTAAAACCTTGGTGAAAGAGCGAAAAACAAATTAGAAATAAAACCCAGTAAGAAAGCGCAGAATCGATGTTCATACATAAGCCACCGAATCACGGTAATCCATCAGCATTCGATAAAAATTCCTGATGCACTTCATTTGATTGCAAAACGCAGCGTTTCGTCCTGCAGATTATTATTAAAACTTTCGTATATCCGTCTTCTGCCACCCAGATCTATCGTTCAGTATCTGCATGATAGCGGAGATTGCCTTCTTTCCTTTGACTCCTAATAGTGGATATTCCTAACTATTACTATATCACAAGAACATTTCATAAAGGAAGAACGGTCGAAAATCGAGTGTGAAGCGAAGAAGCAACTGAAGGCAGTTCTTCACTAAATGACGTCCATTGCATGAAGAATCGGTGCATCTAATCAGAGAGGGAGACACGAAGTGAGGGAGAGAGAGTGGGGGATACAAAAAAAGGGGACATTCTTTTGTGTCTGACGAATCAGAAAGAAGGGGGGGACATTTTAAAAGATTCGGGGCCAAACTAATGTGAAAGACCGATCGAATGCAGGGAGAGGACAGTACAAGAAGAACAAGGAAACAAAAGGCACCTCTGGTTCGTCTGTAAATCCAGTGAAGGCCAATGACATCTCGACTGGCAAAGTATGACTGCCCGGAGATCGGCTGCTTGCCCGTAGTGTCGACTTGTTTTTTAGCTCATCTGATGTTTTCAGTTCTGTGCTTCTTCGAGTTTCTCTGACAGTATGATCCATGACAACTCTGGCTTTTTAACTGCGCGAACGGAGCTTAGATAATCGCCTGAAGACTTAAACGGGCCTATCCAAAGTCTTTTAGCAGCTTCCACTTTCAACCCTCACAATTCCTTTTGGACCCATTTGCTATCAAATGTCGAATACAAAATAATTTTTAAAACATTTTTAATAACGGGCATCGTGTAGACTTCCTCTTGAAAAAATTGCCGGAGTCGAACGAGATAAGTGAAACAGTCCAACATTTGTTTCTTCAAACTCCTAGTGTTCCTGCCCCCAGACGCAGGCGTAACCAGTTTTACTGGCTGTACAACTTCAATCAACTCCAAAGTATAAAAGACGAAGAGACAGAGCAGCCACCGCACAGAGTGTAGCCTAGGCTACTCTGCAATTACGCAGACAAATGATAACGGCACACAATCAAATATACCTATTTATTGTTTCCACGGCACCTCCCTTGAATAGAAATAGGTAATGTTAGCACTTTTGGCCAGACTACGCATACTTTCAGAGCGACAACAAACATGTCCTAAATTGCCTTTATACGAATCGTAATATTGCCAACGTACAATGAATAACAACTTGGCGAAGGTTTTAAAATCTGTTGAAACTTTCTAACATAACTGGCGTATTGGCCTTAGTGTAGCCTATAGCCTACTCTACCGAGCCATGCTTCCATAGAGCATGCTTCCACAACGGGAGACAATAACATTATTATTATTATTACTGCTGCTAATTTCTGTTAAAATTATTAGTCTATCATTAGTTAGACAAAACAGCATGTTTTGATATTTTGCGTGGATGGCATGTTGTGATATTCAGCGTTATTTGTATATTTTATACACACTGTCTATCATGACCATTTAGAGTAAAAATCATAATTCTGGCCAAAATCAACGGAATAATGCGCTGCTGGGCGGTCTCTTACCTCGCTGTCTTGATGCTTGATATTATCAATTAATTTCCAAAGCATTTTGAGTGAGTAGCTACTGGGAAAAGCCACTCTCTTATTTACAGAGTACAGCTTTATGGCTGGAAAACTGTTGGAAATTCAGTATGTGCTCTGCGATCTCCCTCTAATGGTGAAAGTAAAATCTCGTTCGGAGTAGCCTACCTTTCTCAAATAACATTAATTCTCTCGTCAGCACAACAGAATCACCCGGAATTCTGTGTTTTCGGGACGACCAGAGCGTGGTCTCAAACTCGTTGTCACGGAGGGTGGTGTGTTGGCTAAGCAGGTTTTAATTCCAACCGATTAATGCTGCCTAAATAGATTTTAATTACTCTTTCAGCCATATGTATTTAACTGCGCTAAAGCACATAATATTAAGCAACTGTTGTTATTTAGACAACACAAATAACACGTTTAATTTTCTGTACCAAACATATAGCCATAATTCAGCAAATAAGTAAACAAATTATAATCAAGATCTGAGGCTGAAATAAAAACCAACAGACTGTCCTCCATGGCACTGAGCTTGAAACCACTGACTATAGAGCGTCCTCTCTAAATCGCAAGACTTTATTCGTGTTTTTGCACAGTTAAATTCCATAGCCGAAATGTCTATAAGCATTGGTGGGCACGTCAATAGAAAAAACACATTATCCAACAAACAAATGAATAAAATTGTCGGTTATATGCAATAGCCGAATGTATGGACACAACAAAATATAGTCGTACGAGTTATTTTTAAAAATATTTATATTATTTATTGCTTAATAGTTAATACACCATGAATAGGCCTGTCCTGTTGCCTCACTCTGTCTCTATTTTCAACAGAAAATATGTGTTTCGTGGTTTCCATTGAGGAGCCTATCTGATTATCTTTAAATGACAACAGAATAAACAGTTGTTTTACTCCCATTGAGTCAGGGGAGTCCAGTCTAAACCCAACACTGTTATGCATATAAGGTCGCCATTCAAGTGAGGGCACAGCCCTATTGCCCAGGAGAGCCCTATGTTTTCAAATTAAAATAATTAACACAACAAAATGGGTTGTTTTCATTTCAATGGCACGCTGCAAAAGGTGAGTTAGGCCTAGCCCCTGGAACCAGCCAGCACCAAGCGTTTGTCGGCCATAAAGCGGGCAAACCGCTCGGCTACTAGGCGTTGGCCTTCCTTAATCTCCATTTTTGGTGGGGTAACTTTCAAAGGAGGTTGTCAGGAGAAACTAGTCCACTCATATGATTATGTCACACAGGTTACAGTTACTCACTGGGTCTCTCTTATGTGACATAATACAACATACACGTTTAACTGAAAACTACAATTGTGAAGCACACATTAGAGCCACTGATTTCCTATTAACGAATAGTTTCACATTACTTATATCAGTCCACGGGACTCATTAGGGAACTCAAGGGCGCTGACTGCAACTATACTCTGGGTGAAAAGAAGTACCCTGATAATGAACATTTTAGCTGCTTATGAATGTATTCTGATCATGGCATAGCCAACTCATGAAAGGTTATTGACAAAAACACCTTATGTATGATTCTATGATAAAACAAGGCCTACTTTTAAATTAAATTACAAAGTGAACGGTTATTAAAAGAACTAAATTTTCCTGGCATAATGTTCACTGCACACACATATGGAACATCTAGCTTCGCAGGCAAACAACAAAAATAAATCGTTGATTTCTGCAAACCCCATATTTAGTCTGCACTAATATATGGAAACCGTCAAAGAACAATTTAATTCCGAAACAAGTCAGCATTGAAAATTCAGTAACCACTTTCACGGAACTAATGTGATCTTTTACACGCATTACAAATATAATCTGTTTGCATTATCCAACTAATCGTATGTTCTGTGAAACATAAATAATTCCATTCATGTATTCTATGCTTTCAACACATTCTGTATAGGTGATTTAATCCAGAATATCGTTAGCCGCCTTTAATATACCGCCACAGTGCCACTCAAGAAGTTCCACATATTGCTCAGAATCTTAAGACAAATTCATATGTATTTCATGTGCTTATAATTTCCCTGACATGTTCCAAACAGAGTTTACACAAACTTAAATTTAAATTACCAGTGGTGCACATTACTGTCAGTAAAAAGTTGTTTTTATGTTTAAGTGTCCGTGGGTTTACCTGACACTTGCAACACCTGTGAACATAGGCTACATTACACTTGTCTTAATATAAACAGTACATACCTGCCAATCTCCCATTTTCCCCATTATTGACATTATTTTGTCTTCTTATTCTGTATGGTGAATCATGCGCGGTGTAATCTCATTGATCCTCCGATCACAAAGACAATATCTGCTTTTACCTGCGCAGGATCATCTCACCTGCCCCTAAAAACAGGGTGCCACCTCGTGACGCATGCGCACTAAACCGGGCGTGTAACTTCAAACTATTGGAAAATGATGTCCCTATCGATAATAACCACCGGTATCTTCTCCGTCTGACATATTAGTCATCTCATTAATTAACAGCTGCATCTGATCTATGGCAAGAAACCGATCCTTCGAGAGTTTCCAAAACTTGGCAGTGGTCCTTCAGAGAGAAAACGATTAATATTTGTTCAGTGCAAATTATTTCCTGTTTTAAATCGTGCAATCACTGTTTTTCAAAGCTAAAAATAATACCCATTGGGACTGAATTTCCAAATTCAGATAGGCCGTTTCGTCTTTTAGCTGGTCCCGTTGCCAGAAAAAAGTGAAGCGAACACATCTTACTGTCATTTTTGCAGCTGTCCCGTGTTTATTTTACTTTCAAAAGTATTTTCTGAGTGATTCGTGAAAGCAGTTGAGCCATGTGACTGTCACCTAAAATAAACGAAAATAACATCCAAATCGCGATGCAAACCATTCAAATGACGTTTTAAAAACCATATATAAGTAGGCATAATCAAGCGCTATCATTGAGGCTCATTAACCTGCATTTTAAAATGTTTGATTTTCACTTTGGAAAGGACGGGGTGGAGAGCCCATATATTACCGAGCAGGGCACTTGAAATCATTTAAAAAGATCTTTATCCAAAGCCTCAGTGTCGCGCCACTGGCATAGGCTATAACAAAGTAGCTTACTTTAATTACATTGATGGGTAGCCTACAATAAAAATAACTTCAAACTGGTGGACACAGAAGTGAGCACTGGGCCCTCTGCGTAATGAAGCATGAAATGGGCGTTTCACTCGTCAAACAAGAAACTCTATACATTTGGTATCAAATTACGTTTCTTAACACAGCAAGTGCAAACAATGTAACTTTGCCAAATATCTGAGATAGACAGTTCTTCACAGTTACAAGCTATCCATTGAGGCAAGCTTTTAATAAGAATCAAAAGAGCATGTCAAACCAGAGTAGCCAACTTAATTAGGCTACAAATTAATCAATTATTTAAAAATGACAAGCAGTTTGCCCAGTTAAGCGTTTAAAAAAAACAACATAATAAAGTTAGGTAGCCGAATGCATTCAAATCGTTTAGCCTACTTATGAATCCTGATTTTTAAATGATAAAACATTGTCATATTGCCCAGTTACACTTAAAACACTGCAACATGACGGAAAGGTGCTTTATATTTTTAAATAGTAGCTATTTATTTTTTACTTTTATACATGGCAGCAATACTATATTAAATAACAAAATGTCACTGAAACGTGACCGATTAGCAACATTACAGAGCAACATAATCCAAAATAATGTTTGATGCCATATTAGCTACATTACAGAGCAACATAATCCAAAATTATGTTTGATGCCATATAGGTAGCCTATAAAATTCTGGACAAATATACACCAGATAACCTTGTGTCAGTAGCATGTTCCCCGAATTTTTAGTTTACAGTCAACTAACTGGCAAAAGTAAAACATAGGCTAGACCTATTAAACGCAAATGTAAAATATTTTTTCTTATTAACTAAGTTGATAGTGTCGATCTTGTTATTGTTACCGTAAGAATAAACGACTGATTGTTCTGCCATATTAACGAGCAAAATAGATAGGCCTACGTTTTGGCGACATCACTTGATCATAAAATTTCATATAGGCTATCTTAAAAAATCAAAGAGGGGCGTATTTCCTCCGCCGAAAATGCTTCAAAATATTTCAGAACTGTCTTTTTTTACCGGAACTTTTCTGCCGTAAAAATTAAAATTGCTTTATGTATTTTAGCACATTACGCAACACGGAATGTATAACAAAGGAAAAAGTAAAACGCATTAAAACGCATTCATAAGGATGATTACGCTATTGTTAACAATTCAGGCTAGCCTATTTAGTTTGTCACATTAGTCTCGATTAAACTGGCGAATTATTCTCTGTGGACAATTTCATCTAGGATACAAAACACAAGCAGGCTACAGAACCAATAATCCGTCCTCTGGCGCCATCATTCGACAAGGGGAAAAGGCATAGCCTATTTCTAACGGAGGCGACTCGGATGCATTTTCCATTATTTGTACAACACAATTCAACACTTCTGGAAAGTCGAAGGCCTAGCGTTGAATAAAAATCTACTTATTTTTTATTATTATTATTTAATAATTTTTTAATTACATTTTTTATTTTTTATTTAGTGGTGTTCGACATCAATAAAATATATTATAGTATCTTATATATTACTCATAAGAATAATAAAATGTAGCCTATACATCTACATCTTGAAACAAAATGGGTTTCCAGAGCCTTAATTTAGCGATATAAAAAAAACCCTCTTCGCTGTATAATTTAACAGCACAACGTAAAGACCGACCTACCTACAGGGATATTCTTGCACAATGTTCGTTTTGACATCCTAGAGGACAAATACAGAATTTGTTGAGCATTATCGTACATTGCCTCTTAATTTAAGTTTGAAAAAATTGATATGCAGTGTACGTCAATACGGTCATAATCACGCGCGTGCCAAAAGGAAAATGTGCGGTTCGGGCGCCCTCATGTGGTTGTAAACAGAATGCAGTTAGGACCGGGAAGTTATATAGGCACTGTAGACCCAATCTGAATGAATCTGAATTCAATAAATTAATAACAAGAGAGCATTTTTCATTTAAATTTTTATGTCAGAACTGAATAACCCATGAGGGCAAATGATCAGTCCAATGTGGAGAAGCAGAAGTTCTGGAATACATAAAATAGTCCAACTGAACACAACAGTCTTAGAAGCAATTCATCTTTGCACAACCTCTCAGTGATTTTTAATATATAAATATTCTAAATGGAAAGAAAATGTCCCAAGAATGAACCCTCTTTATACAGCTCTTCAAATTCAGTAATATAACCTCTCTACCTCAATAACATTAAGACGTAATGAATATGCAGAAAGATATGAATTTAGTTACAGATCAGTACAGCAGAGGTTGCAGTGCGACTGCAGACAAGCAGGAAATGTTCTGGGTACCAACACCAATGGATTTGCAATATTCCATCCTGTCCAGATTTTTACCAGTTTGGAGTTTATTCCCCCAAAAAACACATCAGCAATCAAGACCAAAGTAAAAATATTTATAAAAAGAGTAAAAGAGTATTTGTATTATAAAAGCAGATTTGGCACACGGGTAGAACATGTGACAGGAATTTCTGATTGCAGTGACCATTTTTGATTGGAGGAAAATAGTGGAAAACTGCAGTGATCCAGGTTGTATTTAAGGTACCACAGACCAGGCTTCCCTGCCATTCTCCTCACGTCAGGGCGCCGAGGAGAACAAATGTATCTCATCTGCATGACTTTCAGCATTTCGGCTGAGTTTCAGTTGTTCCAAGTGATGTTTCTAAGGTTAACTACAAAAACAGTACATTTTGAATGGCAGACAGAGCCAACATGTTGCCAGTATAAAGAATGCATTGTGAAATCCTCTGAGATGCCAGTGCTAGAACTGATGCATCAGCTTCAGAAGCAAAGGTGCACATACTACAGTCAGGCACCATTTCACAGTGGGACACAAGACGTTGTAATGGAGACGAAAACCCAGCAAAACCAAAGAAATCACAGTTCAGGAAAAAAAACAACGAGAAAAATAGTGATGGAGGAGAAGATCCAATCCCAGATGAAGGAACCCGACAATAATGTAATTGGGCAGATAAAAACAGGAGGCTTGCACGAGCAGTTCAGTCGGGTTTTAAAAGGCGTGTTGCGTGACGTGGGCATGTTCCGTGACACGGGCGGATCAGCTGTGGGCCTGCGTGGGGATGGGGGAGGTGACGCTGTCCAGAGGCTGCCAGTGGCAGTGCATGAGAGAATCGTACAGCTCCTCGCTGCGGTCCATGTACTGCCGGTTCAGCGCGTCCACGTCCGTCTGGGGCTGCGGGTCTGCAAGAGGAGACCGCCCAGCTGTGAGTGAGCTCTGATGAGAGCATCCAGGCCAGATCCACAACCACAACCTCATCCACAACCGCATCCACAACCACAACCGCATCCACAACTGCATCCACAACCACAACTGCATCCACAACCACAACTGCATCCACAACCGCAACCGCAACCACAACCACAACCACAACCGCATTCACAACCACAACCGCATCCACAACCACAACCGCATTCACAACCACAACCGCATCCACAACCACAACCGCATCCACAACTGCATCCACAACCACAACTGCATCCACAACCACAACTGCATCCACAACCACAACCACATCCACAACCAGCGCTGACAGTCAGAACATTAGGACCGCTCGTTTAAAGCATCAGTAAGCATCGCCTGGCCCGATTGACAAACAGTGAAGGGTTTTCCCTGTGTGTCCCCTGGGTGTCCAGTGCTCATCAAATCCTCCCTGTGTCACGGGCTAAATATGCCCTTAACTAATCCTGTTCAAGCTGAAATAATGCATGGCAAGTGCCCTAGAACAAATACAGCTATAATGTACAGAGTGCCCGAGTAGGAATATAATAGAAATAATGTACAGCAAAAGAGCTAGTACGAATATAGTAATATATGGTGAATGCCCCAGTATGGATACAGTAATAATGTACAGTGAAAGCCCTAGTACAAATACGGTAATAATATACAGCGCGTGCCGTACTGCAAGTACAGTAATAATGTACAGTGAATGCTCTAGTACAGTGGGTGCAACAAACTGGCACTCAAGTGCTTTTGCTGCACACCATGAATGTGTTCTGTGGTAACAGGCGTTTACCTTCAACAGGCTCTTCCAGAGCATCTTCAGAATCCTGGGTCGGCTGAGAGAAGAGAAACGGTCATGGTAAGATAAATGTGCTTATTTCCAGAGAAATGAGCTTTAAATCACATACACAAAACAGTGAAAAGAAAACTATGTTATATACAGAAAATTGTATACACAAAACATACACAAAATATACTCTAAAGAGGGAGGGGAAAAAAAATAAAAATAAAATTTAACTTAAGTCAGCATATGCATTCAGGAGCCTGCAAGCTCAATTTTCCTGTTTTCTAAATCTAAAAAAGTTTAAAATACAAAAATCTTGAGTGTACACAGACATATCTGTAAATACATTCTCAGCATCATTTACACAACTGTGTATTTATTCGTGCCTCAAATATAACCACACGTTTACCACACATGACACTAGCTGAAAGCTGATAGCTAATATTTGGACTTATCCATTTGAACAGCTGAATATTTACCTCACCTTTACCAGGTCAGTGCCTTGCTACAAGTGTACACCTGAATCTGGACCGTGGTGGCATCAAGCCCACCTGCCCCTAACCAACACTCATTGACACGCAATGACAGAGAAAACATCCAGCCTCAGCAGCCGGGGTAGTGCAGCCAGGACCCTGGAGCCCTTACCTCAGCCGGCTGGTGCACATCTGTGTGTACAGGGGGCATGAAGGGTGGGGGGGGTGCCATCATTCCCGGTCCTGGCGGCGGGGGCCCCATCATGCCAGGGCCTGGGGGAGGGGGCCCATAGGACCCGTAGCTGTAGTTATAGCTGTTGTACTGGTCGTAGCCCCACTGTGGGTAGTAATTCTGGTATGGCTGTTGGTAATATCCGTGCTGGTAATTGTTGTAGTTCTGCTGGTTTTGCTGATAATTATTTGTCTTGTTGCTGCAATGCAAGAAAAAGTCAAACTTGAGGTGACAGAGCGGGTAGTTTCGAAAAGTATCACTGAGCTTGTAAAAACGATATCCAATTAGAGAAACATTAATATTGTTACACATGCGTATATATTTATATATGAAAAATTACCATTGAACAATGTAACGTCCAAGCAGCCGTTTCCTTTGGAGCCACGGAGCTTTAGTTGCAGATTCTATGATATTCACAATATGTGGAAAGCTCACCCATTTCTCCATGCCTACCTAGCAGCCAATCGTGATAATGCACAGATCAGCCAATCAGCACAGAGTATTTCCAGCATCAGTGCAGCCTTATGCACTAGAGTAGGACCATGAAAGTTATTTAATGAAGCAATTCACGTTACAGCAGTGCCCCAGCTGGGAACCAAACCCACAACCATTACAGATTGATACGGAATAGACTACACTGCCACCCAAACTCAAGGCTCTTCAGATGGACAGGAACTCACCTCTTGTTGATAGCAATGCTGATTCTGATTGGCTTTCCTCCGAGACCCGTGGCGTTCTGACACTCCTCCAGGGCTTGGCTTTGCTCCTTCTCATCAGTGAACTTGACAAAGCCATAACCTCTGAGTGAACACAACGGTCACAACCATCAGCCCACCCGCTGAAGACACTACAAACATGCCATCATGCAAAGCAGATACTTGAAAATAAATATAGTATATATTTGTGGAAGAACTGAAAATGTTTTTTACGTTTTTAACATGAAGTAGCATCACTTCATTTGTGTAGCGTTCGCTTATTCCTATATGGGGAAGACAATAGTTTAATAGCACGTTTGCCTGAACTAGAACAGAAGCACAGCACATCAGCATTGTCAGTTTCTCTGTAATAATGAAAAATCTGAAATAAAAGATTTGCTTAGATGACAGCTGCAGATTTCACGAGTCCCACGTAATGGCTTCTCAGGCCTACATAATGCAAAGGATTTCCCAACAGAAAAGACAAACACATGACGGAAAGTAAATTATGATTTAGAATTGTCAGTACTAATACCGCACAAATCATTATGTAATTTAGACTCATTTCATTTGAGTTTCCAAGATAATTTAATATTTAGCCTACATACAGCCCATTCAGCATTTCCATTTACAAGACACAATTGCCCAAAATGAAAACCTGTATTTCATTAATATAAATTGTTTTAATTAAACCAATCAACCCAAACCAACATGACAAAAATAAAAGTTTGCCTATTCGTCTGAAGAGGTAGAGAGAAATTGTGCTCTCCTACCTGGAGTTACCACTGGGATCTGTGACCACTTTTCCAGATTTGCAGGAGGCATACTTCTTCGCAAAGAACTCATGAAGCTGTTGATCCTCCACATCAGGAGAAAGATCTCCAACAAAAATGGAATACTCTGGTCTGGGAACAAACGTGGAACAGAATTATACAGACATTCTAACTACACATTTTCTGGTGCATGTGACTGGGTTCTGCATGCTAGTTGCAGACAAAGTACCCAACCTGAGCTCATGAGCCACGACAATTAACATGGAAGATTTTTCAAATATTGCCCTTTTGTAATTGGTTTATTCTTGTGTTTTTTTTTTTTCTAGGGATGAAATCAGGACACATTTGTTGACAGTAGAAAGGCTCTTAGGACACAGCTGGTTGAAGCTGTTGATGTCAAAAGAACTGGAAAACCTGTGAGATAAGCCAGTGAGATAACTGCTTAACTTCAGCTTATCATAATCAAGTGCCAATTTTTCCAAAGCTGTGAAATTCTCTTTACTTTTTAGTTTGAATGACAAAGTCAGACTGTGGCTGAATGACAAAGTCAGACTGTGGCTAAATGACTCACCCTGTATCTGTTCGTTTCCCATATGTGGCATAGTTCAACTTGAACTTTCTGGGCTGTATCAAGAGCAGAGAAACACACAAACACAGTCAGAGCGGTCATGCC
This sequence comes from Conger conger, assembly GCF_963514075.1. Taxonomy (NCBI): domain Eukaryota; kingdom Metazoa; phylum Chordata; class Actinopteri; order Anguilliformes; family Congridae; genus Conger; species Conger conger. The sequence goes on from NC_083768.1 coordinate 31,866,873, forward strand.
TTTTTAAAGTACATTATGAGAGCATGACATTTTTTTTTTTGTTACACTGACAGTTTCACTACTTACTGGATTTGACCCTGGGACAACCTTCCCATTAAGACTGGCAACACAGCGGTCTACAGTGGCCTCATCTGCCAACTCCACAAAGCAGTATCCGGCTGCACCACTGCAAAAGAGTAAGAGAACATTTCCTGGAAGATTAACTTCAATGAACACTACTCTGATTCAGTAAAAGAGGAAAAAACAAGATATGCGCCCCAATCCCAGAAAACTGGAAACAGCATTGACTTCACCAGACATTTTCACAATGGAACGACAGACTATCTAGCAACAGGTCCACACTGTGAGTACAATATATATGTGGTAAAACATTCCCTCAGACAATCCCTATCTGAATAAAAAACAAGTTAAACAAATTAGACAGTCAACACACGTTTATCAGAAGAGGCACATCTTAATTTATGAATGTAGAACAATGAGAGACTTTAAAGTTAACTAGTAGTTGTGGGTATGCTAGACATGGTTAAACCAGTCAACACAATTAAGGTGATACGCCTAAGGTACCGTATGACGAGGGCGGCGTGTATAAGTATAATTGGTCTGTTTGGTAGAAAGTCAGTTCGCACATTGCTACCCACCCAGTTACTCTATTGTATATGATTTTAACGCCAGAAGCGATCTCCCCCATGTTGCTGAAGGCTTGCTTGATGAAGTTCTCGTCCATGTATAGGTCCAACTGTAGGAACAACACAACTGGTTAGGCAAATAATCACAACTAAGAAAAAGCGTTGTACGTTACAGATGCTTCCTGTGTAATTATGCCTTGTCTCTCGCCTATTAGTACGTGCTCTAGACACACAATCTGAAGTGTATGATGCTAGCCAACATTAGTATGGCAGTACAATAGAGCGAACTAAACTGCTGCATATAAAACTTAACCAGTTGACCTAACGTTACTCTAGTTAGCTAGCTAACGTTAGGTCGTAAATTAACTTCAAATATAGATATCGCAATACCGGTTTCAGCTAGCTAGTTAGCCATCTTAGTTTGGACATTAACGTCAAACGACAAAGCAAATAACTCCATTATGAATAAACTTAACTTACGTCACCCATCCATACACTGGTCAAACGATTAAACATTTTGGTAAGAGTAAGCTAACGCCAGTCGCCTCCTTTAGTACAAATTTTGATACAAATCTAGCTAACTAACTAGTGCTAGCTCTAACCACAAAACACAAGCGAGTGCGACATGCTCTAAGGAAGCAAACGTGCTTCTCCAATCTCCTGCCTACGTAGAGATTGCCTGAAGTACTAAAATGAAGCTTTGTTGTACTTCCATCCATAAACAATAGTATAAACTGAAATGCATAATTATACTTATTAACTATTATATTACAGCCGATAAGGAATATGTAATGTAAAAAGCTATTAATGTTATCTTTTAAGCAGGCATATCTCAGGTCACCATGGCACGTGACGTGACGACTTTGCAGTATAGTTTTGCCAAACGTGAGTTTCCAACATGGAACATGAGGTGGTAGCTGGAAGTTATGAACAGGTTGTGTTTGGCTATAAGGTGGCCATTGATGAAAAGGTAGTAAAGTTATTTGAGTTTTGAGACTGTCAGATCCGTGAACGAATTAGTGTAGCGAATTGGCTCACCAATCGGCTATAAAAGAGTGTATTGTTTGTTAGCATTAACAAGCAACCAGTGTGTGCCAAACTGTTTTAGCTAACGTTAGATAGCTTATAACTTAGCTAGATTGTTGGCGTCATTGTTGGAATCATATTATATGTAATATAATTATGACGAAAGCTGAAATCTAGCCACTGAAACGGAAGTCGTTCATTTTGTTTTGCAGGAATGGTCTCTCAAGGCCGACTTCACGCATCACTCTCACACAGCATCCTTATCTGCTGTGGCCGTCAGTGACAGATTTGTGGCAACTGGCAGCAAAGATGAAACAATCCAGTTGTACGACTTGAAAAAGCGTGTCGAACACGGCGCTCTGCTTCATCATGACGGTGAGGAGATGCTCGCCAGACCCTGCCGACGTTTCTCCGTTTTACGTGCATCTGTAGAAATTAAACTGAATCTTGATCTTGTCGCAACAGGTACAATTTCATGTCTGGAGTTCTATGGCGCTTCTCACTTACTAAGTGGAGGAGAGGATGGGCTTCTGTGTGTGTGGAGTACCAAGAAGTGGGAGTGCCTGAAAACCATCAAAGCTCACAAGTAAGTTGCAAACTTGAACTGGACAGACCGCCAGAAAGCTGCAGGTACCTGTCTAACTGGGTAACTGTGGTGTTCTTGAAATGGTTACTTGGCCTGAATTGCCCTGTTTCATGTGGTGCTGCACATACGTCTTATATTGGCTATTAATTTATACTTACAGTTGAGTTAATCAGTGCTGTGCTTTCCTTGTCTCTTTACCAGGGGTCATGTCACATCACTGTCTGTGCATCCCTCAGGAAAACTCGCCCTGTCTGTGGGAACCGATAAGACACTCCGGTGAGATGTACTGTATGACTTCAGCCCCTCTGCCTCGGTCTGTCGATAATCATATGAAGAACAGAATTTGTGGACCTTCAATTTCCCTTTGTGCCAGCTCCCTAGAGCTTGAGTCCTGAGGGCTGCACATTTGCTGATTAAAGTGTGTGTTTGTCCAGAAGGACTTCACACCCTCATCGCTGATGCTTGTGTCCTTACTGTACTGATCAGGGCGTGTTCATATGTACATGATTTGTCTTAGAAAGTGATGATCAGTAGTGATGATCTTTTTCTCTTCTCTAGAACATGGAATCTTATAGATGGCCGATCAGCATTCATCAAAAACATAAAGCAAAGTAAGTGATTTCTGTCAAACACAAGGAATTGTTTTAAAGAAACAGCACTTGGTGAAAGTCTTTGGCACAAACAATACATAAGCACAATCTCCCACATTAGAATAGCAGACTCAGTTGGCAAATTTAAAAAGCAGCTCAAAACTTTCCTTTTTAATTTGGCTTTTAATTAATTTTTTTTATTCATTTTACTTATTTTTTACCTATTACTTATTGACTCTTTCATACAATTTTATTAGTTTTACTTATTTTACTTACTTTTATTTATTACTTATTGACTCTTTTATTCTATTTTATTTGTGTTTTCATTTCAATATACATTGTTTTCTTTTTCTATTTTATTCTCTGTTTTTATGTTTTCATTTTAATTCTTTTTCTTTTCATTCTCCTTGTTTCTATGTTTTAAATCTTTATAACTGATTATGATTGCTGTGCTTTTCCCTCTGTTTTTGCCTTTTGTTTTTATTTTTCCTGTCAAGCACTTTGCGCTGCATTCTGCATGAAAGGTGCTATACAAATAAAGCTATTATTATTATTACCACCTAGCACAGCAAGGGCAATAATACAATAATTAAATTTTTGGGTGGAACTACATTTTTTATTTAGAAAAAATGCACAATTTAGAAAATAAAGCTTAAGTCAAGAACTGTATTAATCTTTAGTATTTGTTTTGCATATATATCAGGAGTGCCAATAATTATGGTGCACACTGTATATGATGTATGTTGAGAAATCATGACTGTATAAGGCCCCCAGTAGAGTCAGGACAGTTTAGTCACTGCCCATATTCTCCCATAGACTGACCTATTTAAACTGCATGTTCATTTAACTAATGTTGAATTCTGAAATTTTTGCATAGGAACACTATCTTTACGTATGCTCAATCTAAAACTATATCCCCTACCCCAATTGATGCCCATAGCATAAGCCCTGTTCATTGCCTAAACCTGTATGGATGCAATGATCTATTTTTCTTTGGAGAAGAGCGTCTTATACCTGCAAATGCAAATGTAGTATTTTGTGACTGCATACTGTAGGCATTGCTCAATTGTTGCCAATATAGAGATGCATCACAATTTATTGAGCAACCGATTCTTATTTATATGATGATTTTCACATGGAACAATTTATTCAATTGTGACTTCATAAAAGAAACCCTTGACCTGTCTCTCTTCTTTTAGATGCACATATAGTCATGTGGTCCCCTGCAGGAGATAAGTACATTGTGGTTGTGAATGATAGAATGGATATTTACAGCCTAGAGACCGCATCAGTGACCGCAACCATAACAAACCCCAAGAGAATCTCCTCAGTGAAGTTCCTGAGTGTAAGTGTCTTCCGTCTCATTGTTTTTTCTGCCCTAGCGTCATTGTTCCTGTTGGGTGTGGCTTTTGTTCAATTGCTTTGTTGTTAAAAAAAGACTTCAAAAGCTTATTAGAAGAACTGTTCCCTAACTAGGACTCATGTCCCTTAAAGTATCATTTTGTTTGGATTTCCGTATGCCATAAATGGAGTTTTTACTTTAAAATAAAGGGCTTAAATAAACATGTAATTGGAGCAGCCACAGCCTAAGGACATTCACATTAATGAGAGGTATTGAAATGTGCCTCTGCTCAAACAACATTCTGAGCTCTCAGTATTGCCACTAGAGGGCTTAGGTGTTATTATGAGTGACTGCCATGTTGTCAGAAGAGGACAGCACCTTGGCTGCACCTTGTTTACTAGCTATGCGTGAAACCTGTGAACATCTGTTCATATTTCTCATCTCATAAGAGACGCATGGGTAAAAAAAGGATGGTATGTGCAGGAAAAAGGTAGGTCCAAAGCAGCCATTATGTTTTATTATCACTCGGTATTTGTACTCTTAATGGTATCACCGTGATTAAAAAGTATTTTGCGATTTTCTGTTGCGCAGGATGTCATTCTGGCCGTTGGAGGCGATGAGGAGACCGTGAGGCTGTATGACATCAGCACTGAGCAGAGCGTTTGCGAGTTCAAGGCCCATGAGAACAGGTACACTGGCAGAATCTCTGCTGCACGGCATTACTATTAGTATCATTATTCGAGAACTGCCTCTTAATTTCTTCCTGTGTTCCTCATGTACAGAGTGAAAGCACTTGACAGTTTCACAGTTGAGGATTACCATGTCCTTGTGTCAGCCTCAAATGATGGATTCATCAGAATTTGGAAACTCCATCTTGATCAGGTATGACAGGTGTATATACATCATTACCTGTGTTTGCCTAGTAATTGTGCGCTGCAGATCTATAAACCACTGCATGTAGTTCCAGTAACTACCATAAAGGTTTTTACTGTATGACTCTGGTCAGGATATTTGTTGTTGAATCCTGTAGACGCCGATGCAATGGTTGTGTTTGTGTTCACAGATGCAGGAGCCACCAGCTCTCTTAGTGGAGGTGAACAGCACAGCCAGATTAACCTGCCTGGCAGTGTGGCGGGCAGGCCTGCCGCAGGAGTCCACAGGAGAAAAGGAAGTGCAGGCTTCAACCTCCCAAGGTATTCCAGCAGAAAACGATACAAAGCAAACAGGGTGTCCCTAAAAGTGCCAATTTGGGGAGTCCCTAAAAGTGCCAATTTGGATTGTTACTAGGAGTCTGACAGTGAGAACATGAATTGTGATGTCATGTTGAATCATTGTCATTGTAATGCAAACTTTCCCCCCCCCCCTTTTCAACAGCCACAGAATGTGCAATAGAAGTCACAAAAACAAAGAGAGTCAGGATTTCTACAGAGGAAGTGGTAATCGAAGAGGACAGTTGCACCAAGAAGACAAAACATGAAAACATCAAAAAGAAAAAGCAAAAAACAAAATAAAGACGTGCCTGTTTCTAAACGTTTTGACTTTTTGTTTGGCTTTAGAAGGTTTTCTGTTATGAGAATATGGATCACCTGTTGAAAAATACATCTTGAAACTGAAGGTGGTCAGTGCTGGTCTTTTGAGTTAAGTGGAGAAGATTGTTGATGGCTACAGTGTTAGGTCAAGCTTGTGGATGCAACAGTAGGTTCGCCAGCCTTGATCATCTTGATTGTTATGGTAGTTTTCTGAATGCACTCCCTATTATGTTCTATTGTCATCAACGCATCATAATTCATTAAGCAGAATTGGGATTTAATAATGGTTCTAAATTTGGAATCAAGATCATTACACGTTTACATAATACGATATGGGACTGATTGTGAAGTGGGTCGTTTCAGCTGAGACGATACGATTAAGGTTTATTTGACATGGAATTAAAGTTCGATAGAATTTACGATGAGAGGTTTGAACCCAATCTGAACATAAATAATTTAATCACGTTTTGCAGTTGTCAAACTTGTCTGACCGTGGCTCCTTCCGGATCATGAAACAAGACGTCCACAGACCGAGCTAGAAAACGTAGCTGGCTAACGCTAGAGAATTGCTGATAACGTCATCTAACTTGAGTGCATTTTCTCCGCATATTTGCGAGTCGACTACTGGCTGACGGCACGGTAGCAACGTATGTATTAAGCAGTGTTTTGTCTTCTAGCTAGCAAACGTATGGGTGTGTTTGTTTCTTAGTGCAAATTCCAAGGAAGCGCTCGTAGAACTGTGAAGGTAAGTAAAGTAGCTCGCAAAATGAACCGTCTTGCTGACAATATTGAAATGTAAGTCTGCTATGTGTTGGGAAAACTGTCCACCGTCACCAAAGTTCAATCGAAGTGGTGTCTAAGTGGTTCCTAGCCGTGCACATAATATTCATTCGGTTCGTAGCTAGCTATCCAACTATTCTATGAGGCGTGTCCAGAGTTAGCGTTAGCTAACTTTGTTTCAATTGAACATATTTTTCTTTGGGATTAGTCTTAACTTTTTTTGGCAGTAGACGTATTTTACAAGATGGTATTTACCAAGATAACTGCGTGTTTACAATAATGATCTATGGCTAATGCTAAACGTCGACTCGAGGCTAATGCACAGTTTCCTCCAGGTGTCAGGATGTCCGTGGACTGGTTTGGATACGGATACGCAAGTCTTGTCGCTGCGGGTGGGATTATGGGCTATGCGAGAACAGGTATACATTTTTAAATTGTTAAATACAGAAAAGGGCATGCTAAACACCGGTTTAAATGTTTAGTGAAGCATGTGGCTTAATGTCCATAAATACAATATTAGGTGTTAAACGTATGCTTTTTGATGTGCTATAACATCACAAACCGCATTCTTAAATAAGCGGTTTGTTCACCTTCCCCTGTGTTCTGCAGGCAGTATCCCTTCCCTGATTGCAGGCCTTTTCTTCGGCTTGCTGTCAGCCATTGGGGCCTATCGGATCTCTCAGAATCCACAAAACATTAGGGTTTCTCTTGGTGAGTCAGATGGGGTAATTGTTGTTGAAATGCATGACTTCGAGCCAATGCGGAGAATATTCAGTCAGGAACGTGTACTTGATCAAATATTTTATTTATTTTTCCTTTTATTATTATTATTATTTTGCTTAACAGCTGCTGCCGGAATCCTTGCTGTGATCATGGGGATACGATTTTTAAACTCTGGGAAGTTCATGCCAGCCGGACTTATGACTGGAGCAAGGTACAGTGTTGTAGCAGGACAGCAGGGGTCTACAGCTCTTACAACTTATTCGCCTTCTAAAAGTTGAAAATAAGAGTGGAGGCCCAAATATACCTTTTATTTAACTATAAATTATTTGTCATGCATGACTAGGAATTTTAACCTTATTTTTTTTGTCTCCCTTTCACAGTATATTGGTGCTGGTGAAGACTCTCTTGGGCCTGTTATAGGAACATCACAATGAATGATGGTCATCGGGGACACTTCTCTTAAATGTAGTAAAATTATGTCCTTTCTCTCAACACATTAATTGTCATACAACCGACCTGTTCTCACAGAAAAAGTTTAATAGGTCACATTTTGTAAAAAACAAAAAGATACATGGCAAATAAAATGGCAATTTTCTATAAAAACAACAGGAGACATTGATCAGTTTCTTTTGGCATTCTGCTGGTTTTATAAATATAGCATGCTTGGTATGTTCAGTCAGTTAGCCGTTTAGATGCATGCAGGTTTGAACCCCAGGGATTTATTCCGAAATATATCTACATATAGAAAGTTTACTATTCGTTTTCAAGACTGATTTGCATATATAAAAACAAAATTCTAAAGAAAAAGACTATAGTAATGTTAGTTTTAAAAAGATAAATATATAAAAATATGAATACCAAAGAGAAAAGTTTCTCTATAAATGTTTCGAAAACACTTAGCATGACATTTTTTCGTCTTTACACATCTGGCCAGATGGGTTTTATGATTTTAGTATTAGCATTAGCCTGCAATTATGCTTCTTTTTATGAATCCAATGAATCAGGACCCTGATCAATGCTGTGCAACAAGAAACACTGGACAAAGAAAGAGGCCAAAACAAAGAGGAGGAATTAAACCTCTGAAAACACAGCCTTGCTCGCTGAATTTCCCTGTATCTACTCCCATCGGAATATCACACAGAACATCCTGAACAACCATTTGTGATTATTTAATGCCAAATGAAAGTCTCATGCTCATTTATATAAAGTTATCATAGTAAATGGTAAACATAATATGCAAGTATATATGCTTAAATGGTCAATCAAAAAGTTTCCAAAACTACTCCCTCAATTACAAAACCCTTGTGAGCAGAAATGCCCGCGTCATGGCCAGACGAGTTTAGGTGCTTCCACGTTCCATCCTTACGACTTTCAACACTTTCATTTCAACACCAAATTCTTTTTTTTTTTTTAAATCGCCTGAATCAATGTGGCCAACTTGCATACATATATACTAAAAAAACCTCCCAAAAATAAGAGATGGGCATGACATCAACCAGTCCAAAGGAACCACAAGTCTCACTGTCCACAGTGGAAGTTTCAGCAGTCATGAAGGCCTCCGTAAGATGGAGAAGCCCTGTTAAAACAGTGAACAGGTCTTCCTTGTCCAGCCTGGGAGCTGTGAGTCTGTGGATGGGGCTATGAGAATCCACAGTATATGCCTTTCTGGGCAGGGTATGAGGGATCCTAGTAGGCAGAGCTACCGATGCCCCCCATATTTCGCTGCCCAGTCCACTCTTCCATGCACTGGCTGTATTGGGGGCGCTCTGGACAGAAGAGACCTTCCTGGCATTGTAAAGCTGGATGCAGGGATTTGGGATTTTGCCATCTTGCTTTTCCACCCTTCATACTCTGTAGCAACAACAAATAAATTAGAATGTAAATGCAGAGGAAATGTGTGTATCCTTATTAATGTACTGTATGCAACACACAGCATTTCAGGACAATCTACACCGAAAACAGCTTTGGGTTGGTTCAATATGAAAATGTATTTGGCCGAATGGACTGAATATTTCTCCAACCATTATTGAGGATTTGGAGTCTCAAATTAAACTTTCAGAATGCATTGCTAGATTTCCTATTGTTGTCCTTAAAGACAACATACTTTTCTGAATAAAAAAACGGTTGCCTTTTTCCTCTCTATAAATTACCTTCAGCTGTTTCAACCAAGGCCGTATTGGAAGTGGACTTAAGCTTGGATGGTTTCGGTTTATCAGTTTTAAGTTCAGCAGTGGGAGAAAGGTCAACTGAGAGCAAGGAAAAAAAAAACATGGAAAAGAAGTTAAAGGAAAAGCAAAGAGAGGCAGAAAGGAAAGGAGGACAGTGTACAACACAAAGAAAATAGATTGGACAGCTCATGGCTCTCTCTGTTGTGTCACTGTGATCGTTTAAACTTACTTGCAGACGTGCTTCCAAGGGGGGCCAGCTGAATCCTCTGTCCTGCAGATCCCACCTCCTTCTTCTGAAAGGACGACACATAACCTCCACCTGGGTTGTAGTTCGAGCTCATAAAGTGTCCTAAAGGAAAAGGGCGAGGAAAATGCTGAATACAACATAAAAAAACCTTCATGCAGTCTGACTGAACCATCATTCAAAACTATCTACTGTATATACAGTCAGTTCTGCATGTTTAAATTATTATTACAATTCTATTAACTTAATTTACTCACTCAGAGTGAAATGACAGGTACCTTTGGGCAGTTCTACTTTGTTGAGAGCCTTTTCTCTTACAAGGGATTTATCAGTAGGTATAGGGTCTTCTGTCCCCATGGCAAATGAAAGAAGGAATGAAGCACAGAGGTGAAAAACAGTAAAGAAAGGAAACCAGGTGAGAGAAATGGAGGAGAAGAAACTGAATGGAACTGAAGTCCACCTTGGACCATGCCTCCAGGAGAAGGATAATGAATGGTATTTATACCGCACTTTCACTCATCTCTTGGCCCCAGTGCACACACATTAGCTAAAGTGCACAGGGACGGATTTCTTCAGCCAGTTAAAATGGGGCTGATTAGGGATTAAGATATTTCTTAAAACTGATAATCACCAAGGTGACCTTCAAGAGAAATGAGGCTAGCAGACATGCAGGTAAATGAAAAATGTGAACAGTGGTAAAGACAGGAGATGGAGGGGAAAAAGAGGGCAAAGGCTTTGGTCCTGTTTGAGCTTTGATGATGTGGGCGCCCTGTAGACTGCAATCTGAGGAGGCACCTGATCTTCAGCTCTTGGCTTAACTGTCTCCCTGACCTTATGAATACAGAGCGAAGAGTAGCCAGATACCCAAGGCTGGCACAGGCACAGTGTGTGTATGAATAATACATAGGCCCTGCTTGACAATGCCAGAGGCTGCCACAAAAGCACTTGGGTTGAGTGAGCATAGAAGAGAACAGGCGAGTTGCCAAATTAGGCCGGAGTGAACACGACATCTGTAATGGTGACTATGGTGGACGTATACAGGCTGAAAGGGTTAAGTACCTGCATTAACTCTAGAGACGGACAGATCCGATCCAATGGGCCCCAGTGGTTTGTTCACTAGAGAGGTTGGGTTGCCCCATAGACTTCGCCCTGGCTCCTTGTTCCCAGTAAAGGATGTGTTTTTAGGATTTACTCCTGAAATAAAAGGAAAACAAATTTCATATGATACAATCACATTTTCTTACACCCGTTTCACCATCGGAAAAAAAAAAAGTCATTTATCCAAGATAATACAGCTGCCAGTCAATGTGCTGCTACAATCGCAAACTGCGTTGTGCATGCTCCAGCAACAAAGTCTTCATAATATGCTTTGGTGTAATACTGATTGTCATCCCTCCATAGTTTCTCACATATATTTTCAATTCATTCTTCTAGATGCAGAAAAATGTTTGTATGAAACTGCAAATGATTGATAATAGACTGAAAAACCGAGTTAGTGTGCGAGAGGTGTTTACCTGGCAGGTATCTGGACTGCCGCAGGTAATGCTGTCTGGCTGAGGAGTTGGAGGTCTCCGAGTCGGTCCTGTTGATGGTGGTGGCGGCAATGCTTGGCAATTTGATTACAGCAGTGTAGGTACTAAGCGGCTTTGGCTCCAGATGTCTGAAGAATCAAACATGATAGATGAACGGGTTTTGCAAATTTGCACATGCAATGTGTCATTAATATTTGCAAAAAGCACAAAAAAAGTCCTCTTTTGCTCAGACATGCGGGAATACTGACCCCTCCAGGGCTTTCTCCTTGATGGAGCCCATGCTGGGCTTTTTGGAGAAGGACACTCCCACGTCCGAGTCGTCAAACTCGTCCCAGCTGTCGAGCGTTTTCACGGCAGTCTGACCCCAGCGTCTCCGGCCACTCTTCATCCCGACCGCGCTGTTCTCGTTCCCCGACTGAGACGGTTTCTGAAAAGAAAAATACATATTTCCCATCAACATATTACACTATGCCCAGCAGAGGTGGAAGGTCCAGGTTCAGAAAGTATTTTGTTCAAATCACCCAGCTTTTATACCTTTTATTTAACTATAAAATATTTGTCATACATGACTAGGAATTTTAACCCTATTTTTTTGTCTCCCTTTCACAGTATATTGGTGCTGGTGAAGACTCTCTTGGGCCTGGTATAGGAACATCACAATGAATGATGGTCATCGGGGACACTTCTCTTAAATGTAGTAAAATTATGTCCTTTCTCTCAACACATTAATTGTCATACAACCAACCTGTTCTCACAGAACAAGTTTAATAGGTCACATTTTGTAAAAAACAAAAAGATACATGGCAAATAAAACAGCAATTTTCTATAAAAACAACAGGAGACATTGATCAGTTTCTTTTGGCATTCTGGGCATATTACACTATGCTCAGCAGAGGTGGAAGGTCCAGGTTCAGAAAGTATTTTGTTCAAATCACCCGGCTTTACCAATAAGCACAATTCTTCAGCCAGCAGGTAGAACTAATTAATGAAATGAACTGGCTGAGTTCTTTGGTGGAGCACATGGCAGGACTTTTACTTTCTGACCCCTGGACTTTCCACCTGGTGCCCAGTGTCCATTTCACACCCCGTCTCCTGAAGCATATAATCAACCGGCACTCCTCACTGCTTAAGGCTCTGACTGAATGCTGGCAGTTAAAATACAGCACCTGTTCAGCACTCACCACAGGGGGGCTGTTGTTTCTGGGACTGGGAGAGGCAAGCAGCTCCTGCCTGTGGCCATGGGACTGCAGGCTGTCCTGGGGCAGGGGGATCTGCTGCAGTGGCTGGTGGTGGGCCCTGCCGGGACCCGGGACAGGGGCCACGGTCTTAGGAGCTTGAGAATGCTGATCCGGCTTGCCCAGCGGGAGGGGTTTGGGCTCCGGGGCCTGGACTGTCCGCACCTGGGCCTTCTGCTGCCCCACGTACTGCGGGGGAGGGCCCAGCACCTGGCCCACCTGGAAATAGGGGTACCGCAGGGCCTGCAACGCACCCAGAGCACAGGGTTTTTAGAACAGAGCCTCAGGTTATAGGGGCCACTTTTTTACTGCAAGCTACTATGAACCCAATTACAGGCGTAGGGCAGCGGATGTGGTTTGGACGGAGCGCTGTACCTGGGCAGCGGTGGGTCGTTTCTGCGGGTCCCACTGCAGCATGTCTCTCATCAGAGAGATGGCCTCGCTGCTGGCGTTGGGGATGAGGGTTTTCAGGTTGGTGGGGACGCACTGGGGGAAGCGGAAGTTCATGGCCGCGGCCAGCTGGTAGCCCTCTGGCCAGTCGCTCTGGAGGAACAGAAGACCGGCGGGGTGAGTGGGAAGCAGGGAGGGTACACTGAGACACTCACACTGACACTGGGGCAATCGCTTAAAACAACATATGATACACAAAGGGTTACAGTGTTAGGGAAATTTCCCTCATGCTCATGCTCAGCCCTAACACATCATCAATATATGTCAATTCCTCCATTTCTGCCAGACAATTGTACATTTTAATTTGCATACTCACATTTTGTTTCTGAGCTTACCACTTGATGATATTCATAAATGCTTATTTAGAAAACAGAATGAATATGATATGAAACTGAAGATGTGTAACATGTATAGACTGGCATCATCGGGAGTCGTGCGGTGCCTCTGACCTTTTTGACCGTCCCCAGGACCTGGCAGATCTTGAAGATCTCGTCCACCTCGCTGTTCCCCGGGAAGAGGGGCCGCAGGGTGTAGAGCTCGGCCATGATGCAGCCCACCGCCCACATGTCTATGGGAGAGCTGTACACTGAGGAGCGCAGCAGCACCTCCGGAGCCCGATACCTGGGGCACAGCACAACAGACTGACTGCAGAACAGTCACACTGCACAGCAGACTGACTGCAGAACAGACGCCACAACAATACACAGCACAACAGACTGACTGCAGAACAGACACACTGCACAGCAGACTGACTGCAGAACAGACTGACTGCAGAACAGACACCACGACAATACACTGCAGAACAGACTGACTGCAGAACAGACACACAGCACAACAGACTGACTGCAGAACAGACACACTGCACAACAGACTGACTGCAGAACAGACACACAGCACAACAGACTGACTGCAGAACAGACACACAGCACAACAGACTGACTGCAGAACAGACACACTGCACAGCAGACTGACTGCAGAACAGACACACAGCACAGCAGACTGACTGCAGAACAGACACACTGCACAACAGACTGACTGCAGAACAGACACACTGCACAACAGACTGACTGCAGAACAGACACACAGCACAGCAGACTGACTGCAGAACAGACACACAGCACAGCAGACTGACTGCAGAACAGACACACTGCACAACAGACTGACTGCAGAACAGACACACTGCACAACAGACTGACTGCAGAACAGACACACAGCACAGCAGACTGACTGCAGAACAGACACACTGCACAGCAGACTGACTGCAGAACAGACACACTGCACAACAGACTGACTGCAGAACAGACACACTGCACAACAGACTGACTGCAGAAAAGACAAGCTGCAGACTATACACCGCAGCATAGACACTGCAGGCCTATGGAGCCACAGGAAAAACCCCTCTATTAATATGAAGCCTAGCGTATATACTGCATGTTCAGACATGGAATTTTAAAAAATTTAAATGTTAAAAATAACTGCACATACACCAAACTAGTGCAGTGCATGGAACTAATGAAGTGTTTAATCTGCTATGTCTATGGTATGTATATACAATAAGTAATATTTAACATTCATCTCAGAACTCACCTACACTCCACTCAACACAGTTTGTATCACTGGATAAGGTTCCAACATCATCCCCACCCAGTAATTCAACTCACAATCCTTCAGATCTCCAAACCATAATGTGACCAAACTATTAGTGAAAAATGCTGGGAAACTTAAGACTGTTATGGCAACCTTCTTTAAATTGCGTTTTCCTGACAAGCTCCAGTGTGTTAAAATAGATCATTTCAACCACTTTCTGCACGTGTGGAACAGTGGACTACCCTTAATCCCAGGTCTGTATGTCAGCATTAAGCCACACGAGGCGACGTTCGACCACGTGCTGGGGATGGGAGAATATCCGCAGTTAAGCCCCGAGAGGCTGAGCAAATCCTCAGTTACCTTTCCCACAGTTAACTCTCTCATTACTCGGCCAAGATTACTCCAGTCTCACGGCACGACAAGACAAATCTCAGAACGAGCTGATGCAGCATCGATTTCTTAAGTACTGATGTTTTCTGTGCCTTCATTTATAACTATCCTATCTGAATCATTGGATCTCTCCAGTTATTTATAGTAATCTCTCCAGCCACCTTCAAAAACAAACTACATTGCCCTTTAGGGGAAAGTGGCACGCACCAGCACACACGCAGCATTAATGTGTTCTGAAACACTGCAGGATAGTAGTTTCCAGTTTTTCTGGGGGGGAAAGTTAACCTCCTTTTCTTCGAGTAAGACACAGGGTGAATTGAACAGAAGAGAAGAGAATCAGATATTCTTGTATTGCTAATACACAGCTGATGCATACACATTTGTCACAGTTACTCAGAGAGTAACACTTAACATTTAACTTGAGTTTCACTACATATATTGCAACATAAATGTCTTGCAAGGAAAGAGAAATGTCAATGGTAAATGGTTGCCATTTATATAGCGCCTTTATCCAAAGCGCTGTACAATTGATGCTTCTCATTCACCCATTCATACACACACTCACACACCGACGGCAATTGGCTGCCATGCAAGGCGCCGACCAGCTCGTCAGGAGCATTTGGGGGTTAGGTGTCTTGCTCAGGAACACATCGACACAGCCCGGGCGGGGGATCGAACCGGCAACCCTCCGACTGCCAGACGACTGCTCTTACTGCCTGAGCCATGTCGCCCCTATAATGTAATCTCCGTAAACTCCATGAATTGCCTTGGATGCGGGCGTCAGCGAAGCCGATGACTAATGCGGCACAAGACGGAGGACACCTGCTGCTGCCAGATTACTCACCATCTCGTGGACACGTAGTCAGTGTACGGCGGCCGAGAGCGGATTTCCCGCGCTAATCCGAAGTCTGCGATCTTGATGAGCTCCGGACCCATGCAGAGCAGATTCTCAGGCTTCATGTCCCGATGGAAAAAACCTGCCCCATGTGACATGCAGTTATCTCTTAGGAAACAAGCCCTGCACATATTTCACTGCAAGCACAGTCTACGTGCTAACGTGCTAAACGGCATCCTCAATCAATCATTTTATCATACAATGCTGCTAAACGCTACCACAATGCTAACAAAAGGTTCTCAGTATCAGTCCAAAGTCCAGCCATGCTAAAGCAGAAGGAGTAGGAGAGACAGACAGACAGACGGAGAGAGAGACAGACAGACGGAGAGACAGACAGAGTTAGGAGTCCTACCATGCTTGTGGACAAACGCTAAGCCAGACACCACCTGGAACATGATGTTTCTGATTTCATTTTCAGAGAACATCTTATTTTCCCTGGCAGCAGAAAAATGAAGGAAGAGCGAAAAAGAGAAAGAAAAGATAAGGAAAACTGAATAGAAAAACCAGTGCATGCCATTCTCTGGGGATGCGATACCAGACCTCCGGGCACCGTTCATACGTGTGTTACAGCCACAGATTCTTAAATGTGCTGATTAATGAAATCCATATTTACTGGAGTTATATTTAGAGCAGAGGTTTGGCATCACAAACCCGACTGTTCCAAAAAGAAACCCAACTGTTCCATAAAGGAACAAGTATAACGGAGACCTCCAAACCTGGCATTTCTGCACACAAGCAGTTATGTAGTATGAATACTAATCAACACTAACCACTACAATATGTTTTAACAAGACAGTGAATGCACAAATAGATAGGTCAGTAACCAAACACAATTGGATCGGTGACCGGCCGTTGTGTGTGGATGCAGTGTGCATTAACCTGGACAGGTCATCAAGCTTTTCCCACATCTTTGGCAGACTCAGCTTGTTTTGGGATATGGACTTGCAGTATTGTGTACGTAGTAGTGTCTGCATGGCCTGACAAACCTTACCTTTTACAGTAATACCGGCTCTCAAGTATCCAAAATAGACTCTGATGCACCGTTTTTTGATCAGTTGCACCATTTATGTGCCACTGGCAGAGCGCCCGTGTGACGTGTATGTGTGTGTACTCCTCCTGTGCTATATTTGGTTTATCTATACACTGAACGCACCTATGGTCCTATGAGCAGAATGCCAATAGGCGCCAGACTCTGTGATTCTTGTTCCTTAAACCAGGGCCTAGAATGAAGACCTACCATGTTTATGAATAAATGACATCCCCTGTAATATCTGATACATTATGTTTCTGATGACTGACTCGGGGAACAGCTTGTTTCTGTAAATGAGAATCAATAAATCATAACTGACAGACACAACACAAACTTTGCATTATCTGAGCAGAAATTACTTCTTTTAGTCACTGCAGGGAAAGTACACTTGTGAGCTCATTCAAATAAACAGAACAGTAATTAAGGAATTTCTGTCTTGTGCTGTATTCAGTCATATTCCGCAGATATCAGATTCATACCTGTCTTTCATCAGTTGGTACAGATTCTCTTTCATGTACTCAAAGACGAAGTAGAGATGATCATTTTCCCTAATGACTTCCTTTAATTTCACAACATTGGCATGACTCAGCTTCTTTAGAGACTGTGAAAACAATGTGGACAGATTGGCTCAAGCAACACAAGCAACTCAAACGTGAACAGAAACGTCTCCGTCACAAAGATCTCAGGCCAAAACCTCACTCATATACACATGAACAGTCATGTTGCAGAAATCAATCTATGAAGACGGATTTACTCTACTTTGCGATGTCTGACATATGCTGTGAATCACTTGGGGCTGAAAACTCACTGTATGAAAGGTGATATACAACAAAAATAAATACTATTATCATCACCCCTGTGAAATGCACACAGGCCCAGCTGGTTTCACACATGTGACTGAATGGACCAGTGTGAAGAGCCCCAAAAACCCACTTACTTTAACTTCTCTCAGGTTCATACATTCCTCCCAAGAGTAAAACTTCCTCTTCATCCTGAAACATAAACAACAGAATATTACATGCAGTAAGCAAAACAATATCCTCGTAAAAGTAATTCAAAAAATATGCAGAGGAACAAAAAGGCAGTGGGACCTAGAACTGAAATCATCAATAAGTAATCAGCAGCTTTGACGGTGCCTGTTTGAGGCTGTAAAAAACAGAAGAACCTTGAGGTTTGGTTAGGTAGGTGAATTATTCAGACCTGACAACAATAACACCAATTTACTCATTCATTAATAACCCCTTTACCAGCGATAACAGCAGTCAACCTAGAAAAACAGAATGCAAACATGCCCTTCTGAATGGGATTTCAATGTCTGTACATCTTAAACCCATGACACCATGTCACTAATGTAGGCAGTACCAGGAAATATTTATTTATCTTTTAGCCTCTTCTTAACAAACAGTGTTGAGTGCAGTGCTTTTCTGGAAAAGTGAGCAAAATACATTTCACACTGACTCCCAACAAACATAATCTTTTCTTGTAACAATTAGTTTGTGACAGCCGCAAATGTTTCATTGTGTGTCCAAACCGCAGTTGCCTAGCAGCAGTGATTTTAGATAATCAGCTACAATAGGACCTAATTTAGCCAGGCAGCACAGCCATATAACAGTGAGCCACACAGTAGCAGGCAGGGTGAGGTGGAACAACTCCACACCACTGAGGAGGCACGCAAGCTCACTCCATGCGTTATGTGGCAAGTTCAGGCTTGAGGCTCACTCCATGCGTTATGTGGTAAGTTCAAGCTGGAGGCTCACTCCATGCGTTATGTGGTAAGTTCAGGCTGGAGGCTCACTCCATGCATTATGTGGTAAGTTCAGGCTGGAGGCTCACTCCATGCGTTATGTGGTAAGTTCAGGCTCAAGGCTCACTCCATGCATTATGTGGTAAGTTCAGGCTGGAGGCTCACTCCATGCATTATGTAATAAGTTCAGGCTCAAGGCTCACTCCATGCGTTATGTGGTAAGTTCAGGCTCAAGGCTCACTCCATGCATTATGTGGTAAGTCCAGGCTGGAGGCTCACTCCATGCATTATGTGGTAAGTTCAGACGCTACGGAAGCAATGCTACGCTCCACACTTTCACTCCTTTCACTGCAGGCAGACGGATCGCATTCCACAGATCCTTCCAGTTACAGCCATGCCAGGAGATTCTCTCAGCCCATCCATTATTCATCCCTGCATGAAAAATCCTCCTGTAAGCTGCTTCAGAGCCAAGTCCAGCAGGGTGGGGTTTGGAGGCAGTGGGGTGGGGTTTGGAGTTGGTTTGGAGGCAGTGGGGTTTGGAATCGGTGACGAGTTTGGAGGCAGTGGCGTGGGGTTTGGAGACAGTGGGGTGGGGTTTTGGAGACAGTGGGGTGGGGTTTTGGAGACAGTGGGGTGGGGTTTTGGAGACAGTGGGGTGGGGTTTGGAGACAGTGGGGTGGGGTTTTGGAGGCAGTGGCGTAGGGTTTGGAGGCAGTGGGGGCTGGCTGACATGTGGGTTAGTGTGTGGGCACATCACTGCAAGTTAAGCCCTCCATATATAAGGGTCAGGAAGTGGCCAGTGATCACCGAGCAGTTATCAAACATCGCAGTCTGTGTGTTTGAACAGGAGGCCTGGCTAACAGCACACAATGTTTGTTTAAGTCAGCACTACTGCAACAGTGCTTCCTTGTTTCAGACCAACCCGTAGAAACCAAGGCATTGTCTTACCAAAGGTAGGTTTTTGCACAAGACAACAATAGGGTCCTTATTCAACATAAAACGAATCCATGAATCAATAGAGGTTTTAGTAACAAGCTTTTTAATGTCCCTTTGGCAAAATGCTGATTACCATTAGAAATGCACCTGTATGATGACATAAGTCACAGGGAAGAGAGACAACAGATTTCTGAGTGAGTTTGAAGGAGCCCTGAACAAACTATTTAAAAGAATCTTTTAAACAAATGCATCTCCCACGTACCTCTTAATGGCCACCAGTTCGCCATTCTCGTTGCTCTTGCCCATAAGCACGCTGCCGTAGGTGCCATCACCCAGCTGCTTCAGGGTTGTGTAGCGGTTCATCCTGCCAGGGAGGAAGGCAGGCAGGCTCGCTGCTGTGCTCCGATACTGTTCTCCCACACTGACCGCCCGGTCCCTGGACCATGAAGTGGCAAGCTTCACCGAAGGAGCTCACAATAAGCAGGAACACCAAGAACACTTCACAGGAAACAGAGCCATCTCTCCTCTAGGATATCCCAACAAAGATCAGCATTGAGTCACCGACGGAGTGTCCCTCCATCCTGCATGCACACACCGGGGAAAAAAATGTGGTCTAAAGGTCTGTTCTGCAGCACAGTCAGGTAGAATTGGGCACTGACTCTCACACTGTCATTCTTTCAGTCTAATTTTTTAGAAAGAAAAGGAGAAGGCAGATGCTCCAGTGCCGGCAGCCCTGTAACGGGAAGGGGATTAAGGGCAGGATCTGCCCTATATACCAGGAAACACACTCAGCCAAGACGCTGCTCCAGAAGCTTCTGGCTATTAGTTTCATCTTGGTGAAAGCAGCATCTGACGAGTCCATTATACTTCAGCTCGCTTGGTTACTCTAAATCTCCTTTGCTGTCAATCGGATTCCGGCACTGTGATGGTACTGGTGCAAGACTAGAATGTCTGGTCTCCATCTGCCAGCCATCAGTTAGACATTGAAGGAAATTAAGTTTCTTTTTCTTTTTTAAAATGACCCTTGGAAGTGGATGGAACCATGTTCGACAGGGAAGTGAGTCTGGGAGCAACAGTATCCTGAAGTGAGTGAGTCCCAGCTCACTGGATCTTACTGGGTCCTTTCCAACAGCTTGGTGACCAGCAATCAAAGATGGTAAATCAGAAGAAGTAGCCCTTTCTTAGTAAGCAGATCTTAAGCCATTAAAGCAAAACTGGTTTATCAGGGGTAAGGAAAGAATTCTGGAAATTATTTGGTTTTGAATTACAATACACCATAATTATTCTGTCAGTCAGGAGCCAAGCCAACCAAGAAATTGTAGTGTTAGTAATTGTTCTTGTTCAGACAGTTGGCTATTGGCAGACTGCAGCCGGAATAAGATTACAGTATAAGGCAAGCAAAATAATGACCTCTCTGATTAAGCATACATCCGGTCTTTAGCTCCAATAATTGCCATATACCTAGAAGTTACAATTCAGATAGAATTTCACATTTCACATGTCAGATAAGCCATGGCAGATTCCAAGCTGACGTAAATGCAATAGTCAAATCAATAAATCGAGTATTTTTAGAGCTCTGCTCCGACCTGTTCAGAATCTGTGGGTGCAGAGTGGATATTAATATGGTATGGTTATTAACACATCGTTATTTAATGACATGTCCCATGCTGCCGGTTTTGTCGATGATTAATTGCTTTATACTGCAAGATAGTAGCAAAATTCAAATCCCTGCATCGGTCAAGTCTGAAATATGCCCCATCAGCATGCAACAGGTTAATTACACATTTGCTTTCATGATGTGAACAACATTGGAGAAAAAGCACGTTGTTCGTAAAGCGAAGTGTCTACAACAGATTGCTTGCCGTACTAAGCTTCTGTACAGAGTAATCTGAAAATGCGTTTAGAAGGAATTAAGATGGATGAGTCGAGGGGCGAATTACACACAACGAAACTGTTCCAAGGTCACAGCAGCAGTGAGACATGTATCATGTGTGTAGGTTTCCATCTACTTTAGTATAACTGTTAGAAAATATATAGCTAGCTATCGTTTATTTAAAAAAATAAAGAATAGTTTTGATACAACTAAAATCGCATCACCAGTCAAATGATTGGAATACGCAGGCAAGCTAGGCTAAAAACAATGTTAACTTTACATACAGATCTGCCTCAGAATCACTGACATTATCAAATACTTGGTAGACGCAGGGCAGGTCATTGTTAACGAAATAACACGCGTGAATTATGCACAATAAAGAACGATTATTAGCAACAATTTTACAAAGTAAAAATTGACACAAAACAACCTCACGAGTTAGGTGATGAATAACGTTAAATTAGCGAAAATTAAACGAATCTGAGTAAGATTGTCCGGGTGGCAAGCAAATCTGTTACTGCACTAGTAGGTGTCTCTCAAAGCGTTTCTGCAAGTTAGCGAACGTTAGCTGGATATCTCGCTAATTAAAACGTCCAAAATAAAAACATTGTAGCTACACTTCCAAATATCAGCACTTAAACTCTGCACAATAACCACACTCGTTTTCACCAGCGATTTACCAGTCCAGTTTGGTCACATGTAACATTACCAATGTTAACTAACGTTAGCTAACTAGCTAGAACGTCAAATATGTTTCTGATCCTGAGCGTGTGTAACTTAGCCATATAATGCGCTAGAGGTCTCAACAAAACAATGCAAAAAGTAGCTAATTTGCTAGCCAGCTATTTCCATGTGCTTTCACTGCGGTTTAAAATTTTTAGCTAGAAAATAGCTATAATCAAAGTTCCCTTTGTTGGTAATTTTCTCTTATGATATGGGCTTACCCTCTAATCGTTCCACTTTCCCACTTTGTTGTCTGTGAAGCGAGATCGCATTGGCGTTTATTATGACAAAAATCAGCCTCTGACCCCCCTCCCTGGCACAGGAAGGGCTGTGACTCTTTCTCCTTGGCAACGGAACCATAGACTGTATAAAAAAAATAGAACAGACTAAAAAAACAGAGCGAGAGAGAGCGCAGAGCCTCATGGGACTTGGTGTGTACGATGAGGTCAGTGACTACAGTGTGCTTCGGAGCCATGCTGTAAGGTCTGCATCGCTACCTCTACCGTGTGGCTGTCTATAAATACAGAAACAAATTCTTTCACAAACCATTCCCAGAACCACAGAGAAAGAGGTAAGAATAATATTGCCTACACTGGGAAATGTGGATTTCTCTTGTGGTGGAAATTTTTGGTTTAATGTCCTCTGTGTAAAGCTTGATCTAAAGGCGTAAGTTGGCCGAATGGACAAGAAATAAAAAGCGCAAGTTCACTTGTCCCCACAAGATGGCACAATATCATCAGTTATGGCACCGAAGAGCTCTACGATTTCACGGCCTGTTGATTGTGATCGTACTCTGCATGGTTTGCAACCTATACTACCCGAGAGATAGATCGGTGTGCAGCTTTTGTTTAAATGTATAGTTTTGTGTCGTAAATGTAGTTAAGCTGGATAGCATATCACAAGTAGATAATAAAGGCTATCTATCCCACAGAAAGAACTGCAGGGACAAACCTGCCCTATCAATCTAACTGCAAAATGTGGCAATTGCCTGAAAATGCAATGTAGGAATTGAGACAATTATATCAATCTTTTTTAATGTTTCAACTTAGAATTAATTTCTGCAGCAAAAGGCAACAGAGATATCACAACATCAGCAGGGGAAACAAAATGAAACTTTTGATGTACACCAGGTGCCTAATCATGTGCAATGGACAGACAAGAGTATGCAGGTTTTCATTCCAAACAATGACTTTACCTGCTAATTTCACTAATTAGTCCCGCCTCTCTGGTCGAAGGTGTGTTAATTAGTGAAGTCAGCTGATAGGTTGAAATGAAACCGTCATAGTCTCCCACCATGGCGCTTCATTGGGGCAGCCCTGGTGTAGGCTCTCATCTTGCGTGTTTGTAGATGTGTGCAAGCATGTGTGCACGTGTGTGTGTTTCAAAGTATATACAATTTCAAAAGATTAAACATTGCATGGCTGCAAGCTACAGCCTGAACTGTTGATGCAGTCAGCCAACCTACAGGACATAACTCTGTTTGCATTGGCCACCTGACAGTGTTTTCATTAACTGTCAGGTAGCAAGGTGTAAATAAGGAGTCCGTTGGACTCTGGTCAGGAACTCTGGACTCCGAAGAGGCCAGTTCCTGTGGTGACCATGCAGTGCCTCTAATCCTCTGTCAATCCTCTCTGTCACCACTAGAGGATGACAAAACTTCACATCATCATTGACATTACCTGTGGTAAAAATGGAAGCTGCACTGCTTGCAGGAGTTGTAATCAGATCTGTATGCTGTCCTTAAAAACTCAAACTGCAACTTCTTTTATACATTATGTATGTCCATTGATTTGTTACATTAAATGCAAAATGATCCTGGTCCTGGAGTGCCAAGGATGGTCCATGAAAATTTCCTTGTGCAACACCTTATTTCAATAGCATTAAAATGTATTTCCTCCTGTATTTACTCTTACTGAACAATGGATTAATAACATTCAGGTCAAAGTCTTTTCTAAACCATAGGCTACATTACACATTTGAACTAGTGATTTTACATATGTATTTATGATCTCATCATAAGTGGCTTCAAAACCTCTTAAATACATTTTAGGCTGTAGAGATTACATATTTGTAAACATATGAAGCTTGTTCAGAAGTGCAATTTAACAATTAATCCCTTGAAAGATGTCAGTTTAAATTGCATGGAGAGTTGATAGATCACAGGCTCTTTTTTGTCTGAGGAATATTTTAGTTAAGTACATATTAAAGCCCTCTTTCACTACTCCACCGCGTCATTCCTCTGAGTGCGGTCGCGTTATTCTTCCATTGTATCCCTTAATCCCAGACATCGTGCTACTTCCATTCCGTCTAGTTCAACAAAAACACCGGCGTTGTCTGGGATCATCACCACATACCACGCTCAGTGCAAGCCTTACTTATCACACATATATTTATTTTCATTTTAAGACAAACTCGGAAACAATTTTACAGGATAAAGGCTTCATGTCCACGCAAACCCCCCCCCCCCCCCTTTCATTCTTCACAAACCTGTTGAAAGACAACCATATTTTTTCTGCTGTCAAAACGAGATGAAACAAAGGTAAATTCATGAGTAAAATCACATTGCCTAGATTGTTATTTTACCGCTCTCCCTAAGAATTTATATGTAGTTGTTCAGTATTGACTGAGAAGGCACTACACTATTACCATTATTAGAATGCTGTTAGGAGACAGTTTCTCAACTTCTCTGGCAATATTAGTGTAAAAACATTGAGAATAATATCCAGCTTTCTCACAGCTGTTATACTGGCCTAATTCAGTCAATATAAATTGTGATTCACCATTTTTGATTCATTGGTTTGATTCACAAGGTACTTCACAGCAGCAGAAAAACAAAATGTCTAAAAAATAAAGACATTTATTTATCTTCGATTATCTACTTTTTTGACATTTTTTTTTACTGCTGCTTGAAATACACAAATTTTTGATCACGGTTTCTTGTGCCATCCTTTGTAGCTTTCATGGGCTGAATTGCATAATGCAGTTAATGTACCACTCTATAAATACCGCGATTTTGCATGTAATTAACTGTATTCATTTTACATATCAACCCATTTTAAATACATATCGTCATGATGCACCACACTTAAGACGGGCATGCTGGTGTTGCAGTAGTTAGTCTTGGAAACAACAATGTGCAATATAATGTGAAAACACTATCAGCTAAATCACTTTATAATCCCCTAAAGCTTGTCTGAGGTTTGGTTTGGGCCTCATTTAAAGCAGGTAGATACAAGCCTTTATGAGTTTGCTTGTGCTGCTGTCTTCCTGTTCATCTCTAAATAAAAAAATGTTTTAAAATCTAATTACAGTCATGAAAGACAAAAAAATATTCTTGGAAGGGGGTATATCTGTCCTTTAACAGACATTCCTCCTGCAACAAATCCTGCTTGAGAAATGGGAGTTCTTGCTAGTAGTGCATGACAGAGCAGGTGAGAAGCCATGCCACCAGAATCACACTTGAGAATGGCTCTCTGGGGCATGTGCGTTAGGGTGCGAGCCTCTTCTATACGTCTTCAGTGCCTGGTGATCAGAAGGACGCACATCAGCTTTTGTTCCCCTAATGTAACGCTGGCCTCTGTCAGCACCCAGCCTCCTGATCCCATCTCCCTCAGCCACTGCCAAGCCTCAGCTGCATTGCTTACATACTTTCTGCTCTTAGGAGGAAAAGTTTGAGTAATATGATATTTTCTCTTGTCCTTAGAGCCAGACTCCATTCATCCATAACTTATCCTTTCTTTTCTCTATTTTTTCATTTTTGATCATTTCGTGGAAGGGCTGAAACTTAATTCCTCTTAAAGCTTTGTAATTGTATTGTATGTTACGAATCATCTGTTAGATTTTTGTAAACAAGTGTTCCACTTACTTTAATTATATTACTGAATCGTTGTAATGGAATAATGTTGCATGAGGAAACATAATGAGCTTATATGAGCATTCTATGGAATAATAAACAGATTGTAGATAAAAAAATAATGGCTATTTGGTGTCATCCTTCATTCAGAAAAAAATATTGAGCTTGATTTTGATTGCCTTTGTGTTCATAAACCATTACTTGTTGGGGTAATCCTGTGGGATCAATGGGTTACATTACATGCGGGCATCCTGTCCTCAGCAATATGCTGGATATCCCAGCTGTACTTAAACCTTATATATCAGGGCCCCACACACAGAATAACCCAGAGATAACCTGGCACCTGTGTTCTGTGCTGCACTCAATAATTCAGCTCTTACAATAATACAATAAGAATGTGTCTCATACATTTCTTCAATAATACTTTAGATTTTTCATAGATCAGCCAGATCACTCTAATAAAATGAACTTTACAATAACAAGTGAAAATATATGTTCATATTATGGTTATTGCAAATATATTTTATTACACTCAAACAATTGCATGTACAATGTACTTACCTTCTACAACTGAACATAACATAACTCAGCAACATCGTGCTGAAACTTTGGACAATCTTCTCGCCAATTCTGCATTAGGCCAGCACTAACTTAGTGTAATCTTTTAATTGATTGACAGATATCCATATAAATTACCATTCACAGTACTCAGAAAATGTACAATGGTGCCATCTGGTGAATAATAAAAGATGCTGCAATTACCTGGAGACCAGTCCTCGCGGATCATTTTAATTTCCATTGATAATCCACCAGGAAACGATATTATATACAACTGCAGGTAAAAGAAGTGACATAAATCCTTCTGACTGCCAATGAGGAGGGGAAGGTGAGCAAAGGTCATCAAAGCCTAATCTGATTGGCTCATCAATTAATCACTATTACGATGTAATGGAAGCTCAGGCAGGTCTCAGAAGACACATAGCCACTACTAGGGTAAAACCTAGTCCAGCAACAAGAAGGATTGACACATTCACCACCTCTAAACAAAAAAAGGAAAGCACTCACCTGAGAAGACATCAATGCAATAAAACCAGGAGAGTTCTGAAACAGGAATTCTGCAGTTATTTAGAGACTGATATTTTTACTTCATCTTTAGTTCTATTATGGTGGCGTTTGGAAGAACAGTCCCAGCACAATTTGGTCACTGCCCCTGTTTCTGTGTAGGGATCCTCAGATCCATCATTCAGATGGATTTCCACAGAATCCATGTCATCACTTAGACTGAAGAAAGATGTTTTTTTAGTTTACAGGAAGAAACGTAATATTCTAACAGCACTGGAGACCAAATGGAGCATACAGTGACGAGCAGTAAGCAAGGTCACATTCAGACCACAGCAGCTCATACAAAACAAACAAGAAAACCACATCCCTTGGACAGCCTCAGGCACGTGTTTCCTAAACAAGAGGCAAATATGTCCTGAGCCAATGCATTCTCATGTGAAACTGATTTATAGCACTCTCACACACAAACACGCAGATTACTAATTTCCTTTTACATTGTAAAAGCTTGGAATAAATGTGACAAATCAAAATGAATGCACTAAGCTTTTGAATGTTTAGTTTTTCATGAATCATTTATTTTCTGCTAACTTTGTTTGTGCTTTTTGTGCTAACAATGCTGAAGCCAAAAACAGAACCGCACAGGGCCCAGGTTCTGCTAGCAATGCTGAAGCCAAAAACAGAACCGCACTGGGCCCAGGTTCTGCTAGCAATGCTGAAGCCAAAAACAGAACCGCACTGGGCCCAGGTTCTGCTAACAATGCTAAAGCCTGAACCGCAGTGGGCCCAGGTCCTGCTAACAATGCTGAAGCCAAAGACACAAACAAAGTCCTGCAATCCTGTGCAACTGATTTCAGCTTTATCTCTAAGTTGTAACAAATGAGGGGAATCCTATGTTTGCTCAAGAAACTACAGCAAGACGCTAATACTCCCATTAAAACATACACAGGATGAGGGATTTGGGGTTGGAGATTATTTCAGGATGACAAATTCCTCAAACCTCTCAGTACCTTTGGAACATACCTATTCATCCATTTGGTGCCCCATAGACAAATGCAGACATCAGACCAGAAATCCCGATCTTCTGCCAGTGGATTAACCATTTGATCCCTTATTCTGATTATAAATTTAACCAATCACAGGATAACTTCATTTCCAAGGGCACAGAGATATTCTTACTGTCCCTGGGGGTTTTATTTACCTGAATAGAAGGTTTACAGGCCCCATGTGTGCATTCATGTTACCAGGGGAGAAGGTGTACAGGTCCCAGGTGCGTGACATAATATCTGTGCTTATGATCCTGGCTTTTTTCCTCATCTCCAGAGTTATGCGGGCAGGTAGAGCCTGATGCTAATATTATCCAGTGTACTGCAGTGTAGTGGCAATCAGCATGTTCTTCAACAAAAATACTCAACAAAGTACTTTCTCCTGTGAACATGTGCAGTGGGATCCCTCAATGCACAATTCCCTGACAATATGACAAGTATCACTGACACTGGTAGTTACAAGGCCAAAAACCCAACAGATAAAGAACTTTGGTGTCTCATTTGTGCTGGTGTTCAGTTTGGTCACATTAGAGTCTGTGGCTAAGGCTGGAGGGGTGGGGTGCTAGGGTGATAGGCCAATTTTATATAAGCAACACCACTTTGTCCTTACTGTTTTTGCAGAAAATAAAAAATAAATAAATTAATTAAATTTAAATGTAAAATATAAAATTAATTATTGTCTTTATTGAAGCATACTAGTTTAGGTCACTGTATAGGACCTGACAACATCATAACTAGGAGCTTAATCTGTAGCCTGAACCCTTACCTATATCCTTATAGGCATACGTATAATCCATGGCAAATACAAATTATTGCTGCTAACTTGAACTGCTTTTGACTATTTGTTCCAAGTGACTGAAATATTTTGGAATAATCTCAATTTCATCCTACCTCAGAGATACTTGGAGATAGTAAGGGGAAGGTCTTGTGATGGCACTTTGCTAAAAAACCTGACATTCCTGTTCCGGGGAGTTTTGATAAAATATGATTCCTGCTGTTGTGTTGAAGCTAGGTTGTTCTTGGCAACATAATATACATGTTCTCACAGCAATTTATGATTCATTTAGAAATGTAAAAAAAAAGTAGGCTATGAAACAACTTAAACACAGATGTTCAACAACCTTAACAGCGAGCTCCCCAAGGATCAAGTTTGTGAACCACTACTCTAACGTAACCGTGAGAACGTGACCGAGAGAACGGGCTGATTGCTGTCAGCGCTGCTGCACGGTCGATCTGCACGTAGGCGCCTCTCCCGCTCCCGGGACCAGAGCCAGTCATAAATAGCGATGATTCGCTCATGCTGGTAGCTGTGATAAAGTATCTGTTTCCCTACTGTATGTCACCAGCAGTAAGGTAAGAGAGATGCATCACTATGGAAATGACAAAGAATGCAGATGTACCATCCTTGCAAGTCAAATTTAGCACCCACTTGGGTTTCTGTGGAGTCCAGTTTATAAGTATTTTTATCCCATCTAAAAAGATGCAGTCACAATTTCCTTCTATCCCTGAATATGCTGCATTGCTGTTGCCTATCATGACTTTATTTATAGTTGCATAGTGCCTTATAGTTCAAGTGAATTCAGTGACACATCAGCTATATTCTGTGTTGTTTTGAACCAAGGAATGCACATTAAAATGGCTGCGTAAAGTTTCAAAGTTCACGGGAATGCTGTTCTTCAGTTTTCTATTGAATGGGATTGGCCATTCTAACAATGTTTAGACAAAGCTGATAGATGGGTTTTAATGCGAACAAGGTTAAATCGTTTAAAATATCTGGGCCACTGAAAGAGCTGCATTCTCTCCGTGGCTCTGTCCTAGCTGACGTGCAGCTGTGGGGCGTGATTTATGGGGCGGTGGGGAACAGAGGCTTTGAACTGACCTCAGCTCCGATGTGACGGTCCCGGGTCAGCGCCTGTGTTTGGGAAGTTTTTGCCCGGTCGGGCAGCCAGTCGCTGCTCCAGCCTCCGCTGAATGGCGCTGGGGTGCCCCTCCCAGGCAGAGGGGTACAGGTGTAACCTGAGTCAGTCAGTTCTTCACCACTCACCTCATAACAGCGACTGCTCTCAGAGTTTGTCACCACTGTTTGAGCATTCATGCATATAGGGTTTCACAGTTTGGTCAAAAAAATCATTTGGTGCCATTCTTGCAGTGGGGTTGGTGAAACTGTGATGTTTCACTTGTCACATTTATTTATTTATTTATTTTGTGAGACAGATCTTTTATCTGTGGCAACTTTCATAGCACACATCTCATCCACATAAACAGCTGTGTCCTTAGCTGAGTAACTCAGATGAAGTTCCTTGTTTATAGGTACAATGGCAGTACCTCACTTGGTGTGGAATGACAGGCCTTGTGCACTGTACCATGTGTTCTGAGGACTACCGTGGAGATGAGTCATCAAGGTTAAAAGGTGAAGCGATGAATGGATGGTTATCTAAGTGCAGATGAGTGCATTAGCCGATGGGTGTTGCTGATAGCATTCACTTCCTGGTGCAGATCAGTTCTTGCACACGCCATTTTATAGTGAATCATCACTGGGCATCGTACCCCTCCACAGTACCAACAATTAAATAAATATGTTCACTGCCACTGTTTCTCTCATCCAATACGATGTCAAAACTATTCAAATACTTTAATTTTTTTTTCTGCCGGGTCTCATGGTGCTATACAAAGAAAAACAATTTGTATCTTTGTTATGTTTGTGTTACAGTACATGAACAAATTAATGAATCCATCATCGAGCAAATTAAACATCAGACCAATAGAATTCTGGGCCCTGTGACCAGCAAACAGGTTGCTTTTGAGAAAGGGCCATCGGACACTTCATGTGTGCCCTTCAGTTTAGTCTTCTCTGTAGCTGGCAACATGGGATTCATTTACCGAGGTACATGACTATGTAGAGAGGCCTTCTTCACGTAACCACGGGTCCAACACAAAACATTTTCACCTCAATCATTTTTTAAATAAATGTCCTGAGGAATGTCCGTTAGCGCTTCGCCCGGCTGCGCAGACACAACACGGCTTCGCTCTTTCTGTGAACCAGGAAGCCGGGCTGAAGGAAAGGCTAAGAGCCAGGCAAGGTAAAGAATGACCTCCGCACACTCCAGCACACCTGCTCCTCTTCTCACTTTACACAAAGCGTGTTCAGACTTCAGAGTGGATGTCTCCACCCGCCGACTGACCTGGGATCAGCTCACTCTCCGGTGGGTCCTGCAGGACTCAACACCTCTCTTGAAGGGGGACCCCTAAAAGCACGCAACACACCTAATCCAGTTACAGTTTTTGGGATTTTACAAGGGGCTTACTGATACCACCACCTAACAGGCACATCAGCATCCTTTTGCTCAGCCCAATAACTGCTTCAATATCTTAAGGAACAGATTAACCTTTGCTGGAGGTCATTTCTGTCCATTTAGTGTGAGAACAAGCACATTGTAATTACAAGTTGCCCCTTACTGGGTTTCAAACTCTGACATGAGCCATTTTCATTTTAGTCATGGCCATATAGCTGCACCTTTACATTGAATGTGTGATATTTTAAGAAATCTCTACAAATATTTCATAAGCAGCATCTCTGTTTGGGAATACTATTTCATATTCACTTAACTCCTCCTAACTATGTCTGATCTGAAATATTTTGTGTAAATTCATGGTAAATGAGGTTTATCTATGTATGAATTATCTTACATCATGTGTCTTATATAATAATCTGCTTTACACATTGCTTTCTACATCCTCACGTTAAAACCTCAGAACTCCCGTCATGTGCGATACCTTTCCATGGCATCCTCTAAAGATACTGGAGGACTTTCATGGTTCAAAGGAGCTGAATTATGTTGACTTCCTTGCTTCAGTGAGCAGCATTTCTTTTACAACAGCAAACATGAGAGGATATGTTCAGCCACTCGTTTTCTTCCTTTTTTGGTATTTGTGTTTCTGTAGATGGCTAGGTGCCCTGTCTCTTGATGTTGACTTTTTTATTTTTAATAGTTTATTTTTATACTGGATTTATTCAGCCTTCAGAGACACAACAATAACCATCTCCTAGCTACCGTGACTTTGTACGTGGCACATAAGTGAAACAGGCTGGGGAACAGGTCCTGATGGTCAGATAAGATATTTTTAAGAGTGTGAAATACAAAATCCTATTACTTTTATGAACTACTGATTGAATCTGTAAATTATTATTTCATTAATTGAAATAATTTTAGAACCAAAAAAACTTCACCTATTTATATGTTTGCTTTATAATAGCCATTGACAAAACAATATCCTGCAATTGCCTTTTCAGGTAACATTTGTTTGACATTTATTATGGTCAATTAATTCTGTCTGTCATTTCATGGTAATCATAATAATAGCTTTATTTTTATAGCACCTTTAATACAATTACAAGTTAAAAACATAAAACAAGTTTAAGAAAGAAATTACATATTAAACTAATTTAAACTAAATACTGAACTAT
The DNA here is from genome assembly GCF_963514075.1 of Conger conger. Taxonomy (NCBI): domain Eukaryota; kingdom Metazoa; phylum Chordata; class Actinopteri; order Anguilliformes; family Congridae; genus Conger; species Conger conger. The sequence goes on from NC_083768.1 coordinate 31,899,305, forward strand.
TAAAATGAAAATATAAAATGTGAATAGGCAATGAAACACAGCAGAATAAAGGAATTGCTTAAAAGCCAAATTAAAAAGGAATGTTTGAAGTTGCTTTTTAAAATTGCCAACCGAGTCCATTGCGCTAATGTTTTGTAAGAGAATGTTCCAGAGTTTTGCATAGTAGCAGAAGGCACTATCAGCACTTCTTTTTTGTATATAACAGGTACAATACAACATACTTCTGAGGCAGATCAGTAAAATGTGCATTTGAATAGTCCAGATGGCTAGAAGCAAAAGTATGTATCAATTTTTCTGTATCTTGCTGGCTTAAGAAGGTCTTACTTGGGCTATTTTTCTTACAGTAGGTGAACAAAATGTAGACTTGGTCACCTCTCATCTACAGTATGTGTGATTTAAAAGTAAAAATACTTTTTTAGTTGACTGAATCATTCTTTGTTTTACCATCTAATCCCCAAAATGTATTTTTGACAGTGATGTCTTTCTCTACTGTAACAAAAATAAGAGGGCATTGAGCTCCATAAATGATCATACTGTACTATACAGTACAAAATAAAAAATAAAAATACAAAATAATGGATTAAACTGTTCTCCAGGCCAACCTGGTGGCAAGGAGCTGTTACCAAAATATTAAATATAATACATAACACAAATTACAGTTAGTAAAAACAAGCATGCAGTAGTAATTCCATGCATGCATGTATGTGTGGGTGTGTGCTTGGTATGAGAGTATGTGCGTGTGGTCATCGGTGTGTAGGCTAAAATGGGTAGGAGAGGTAGAGAGAGAGAAGAGAGAAGGTGAGAGAGAGCAAGATGGAGGAAGAAATAGGAAAAATAACTAATGCATAAGGGTAGACCTCAACTTGTCTTTGAAGTTAGAGAGAGATGTAGCGGTTTGTAATTTGGTTGTATACTCATTCCATAACTGCACCTCTGTACTGAATTTAAAAGTGACAATAAGAGGAGTGAAAGAGAGGGAGATTAAATGTTTGTAGTTATTCAGAAGTATATTCAGTTTAGTAAGAAAGTGGGTAAGTTGGCTTGGAACAGTTAGAAGGTGTAATCAGTCCTACCATTTTCAACCAAATGAGGCTGTAGTACAGAGTTAAGAGACAGGATTGCTGAAATAAATTATGTGTTTTTCAGATGATGCCAACTGATTTTGTTAGCAATTTAACTTTAACTTCAATTAAGATGCCAAGAAATTTGGCTGACCGGATTTTCATAACCAGAGGTTTCATAACCATCAATAAGTACTTGTTGTTCCTGAAAAGATAATGAAGTTTAATTTGTTAATATTGAGAGTTCAGTCTAAACTCACTGGATAATATAGTTTGTCCTAGACTGGCCTCGATAATGACTGAAGTGAGATTTTTATGTGCCAAAATTAGACTGGTATCATCTGCAAACAAAAAAGGAAGCAAGTTGCAGCGGCTAGGTCATCAAAACAGCAGGGGTCCCACAATGGAACCCTGTGGGACCCAACATGAAATTAGTTTGATTGCAAATCTAAAACTGTAGAGTACAGAGCCAAATCAAGAAACAATATGTACTTGTCCCAAACATTACGGCTATATACAGCAAACAGTTCCAAACCTGTCATGAGAAGTCTGAAGAAGAATCATCATGTGGTTTCATGGAAAAGCACACACACACACACACACACTGTAAATCTGTAAATGTACACCCACATGAGTACAGCCAAAACTCATGTGCCTGGAAATGTTCTGCCTTTAAGTAGGTTTCACAGACGGAAGCTCTTTGATGTGAAATAAGGGTGCTTTGCTTTTAAACACAGCACATCATCTTCCCGCTGTTCGTAAACAAATCCTCTTCAGGTACAGTGTGGATAATGAGGGCTGGGTGTGGATATCAGGGTGATGGAGGCTCAGATTCATCCAGCACACCACTATCAGTTACAAGCTGTCAGTTACCAGGTCTGGGCCGGTGAGGTTTTTTTTGCATTCACTGCTTTTTTCAGGGCGCAATTTTCAATCACTATGGTAACAGGACATACTGTTTGAAAACGTTAAAAGGCACGGTTCTATCTGTATACCATATTTTAAGATGCCATTGTTTTAGTGACAATTTTGTAACATGTGGGTGGTAAAACAAGTGTGGGGGGACTTCACCTTCTCTGCATTTTTGAAATCCACATACTACAAGAAATACAGTAATGTCAGTGTCCTTTTCACGACAAGTGTCCAGCAGACCAAATGCCTAATAGTTTATCATTCTAAACATGTGCTAACTTGGAGAAACATTGATAGAATGTCTATTGTTTACTTTAATTTTAACTCAGTCCTCTGCTTTAATGTTACTCTTGTTTAGAAGTAGTTTGCACCTTATTACTTTCTCATGAATACCTTATTTGCCTGGTCTCTTTTTTTATTATAGAGTCACTGATATTGGCTTAGGCTAGACAGGCCTGCTGGTCTTTGAATGTTCTTCTGGAATCATTTGCAACTTCCTGGGTGAATTGTCACTGCAAAGTTGGAGTAATTTTTGGCAGGCAGGCCATTCCTAGGATGATTCACCACTCTTCCAAGTGTTCTCTGTTTGGAGATAATGGCTCTGACTGTGGTTCGGTGGAGACACAGAGCCTTAGGAATGGATTTTTAACCCTTTCCAGAATGGAATTTCCTTTGATCATGGCATTCCAAACCTATGAATTTGTCTAAATTAGAAGTGTTCTACAAAGAAAAGTGGGCTTTCCTCTACAGCAATGTGAAAGATTAATATGATGCAATATATATGATGAAAGAAAAAAAGTGTTTACTCAGGTTGCCTTTGTCTGATATTACATTCTGTCTAAAGATCTGAAACCATTTAATGTGACAAATATACAATAATAGAGGAAATAAGGAAGGGAGAAAATACTTTTTCACAGCACTGTGATTGAATCGACTTGTTCAAATGATGTTTGAAGTAAGTGATCTGTTCAATTTTGTTATGCACTGTTAAAAACAAACGTTAGATTGAATTCTGCCAAGTATTTATTTATCCAGGGGTCTTGATGTATCTGGCCTTTGGAGACAATTGCATTACTCATGCAGACTACATTAAAATGAGATTAGAATCCCCTGTCTTATTCATGAATAAAAAGATCCGCATCTGTTCCCACATTGGATGGATATTGCGTACCGAATGCACTGTTTGATCTGCGTTTATTTGGATTTTTCAGGTCAGCACAGATCCCTTTCTGCTCCTTTATATCTTATCGTGATGTAATCGGTGCGTGTTTTGCGCTGACCGCGGTATAGATAGAAAACCTTAAAGAGGTGAATCCCAACCCTGGCGCTCAGGGGTTCCGTGGCAGCGTGCCTTGTTATACACAGAAGTGATTTTCTCTTCTTCGCATCTTCACAGATTGTGGGACTTAGGAGGGTAGAATAGGGGCTGTATGATCTTAACAATAAAGACATCACCTGTGTTTGTTCTCCCCACCTTCTTTGCTATTGTAGCGTCCGAGCGACCGGGTTTGACCATCCGTAGGCCTATTAGACTCAGTAAAATATAACTGTGAGAAGGGTATTGCATAGTCAACATGGATAACTAACTTCATTTTTATCTTCTTCTTCTCTTCTTCGCAGGAGAATATTTGATACCACCAAGAACATAAAACATATCATTGCATATCATCGTCTTGTCCTCATCTGAATATCGTTTTTTTAAATGAAAAAATACGGGTTAATTAAGGAATAAAGCTAATTTCAAGATTATGTAGCCTAAGGGAAAATGTCATCTTCAAACCACCTTTTCATTTTTTCAACTACTATTCTTTCTTTTTTGGTATTAATGCTGCTATTCATTTTGTTTGTTGATAGTTCGTACCTCTACTGGCAGGATAATAAGTTATTTTGTCTTCGCGTCTGCACATCTAAACAAACGCCGCTGCCGAAGCTTGTTGCGCGAAAGAGAAACGGTGCCTTCGCCTGAACCGCGCCACTGAAGAAAGATTCTGTCAGCGGCGCATTTTACCGTCTCGTTCCGCGTTTGGGCCTCTTAGTCGTTATCCTCCCGAAGCATAAGCTCCAGAGACTGCACAAATGAAAAGCATTCTGGTGACAAATTGGGGAGGGGGGGTCTATTTATTTGAATGCTGACAGACAATTGGACAAGCATGTTACCCAGCATACTGCCATCAAGTCCTTCACAGCCTATTTAATGATATAGGAATGGCTCATCTTGTTATGTTGGTTGTATGTATTGGCCATAATCAACATGAGTTTGTATAGCAGAGTTTCCAATTACTTTTTGGTTCAAAATCACAAAAAAAGTATTGAAATAGAACTGAAATAAATAGTATATTTTCAATATTTCTGTTTTCATATAAAGTTTTAATTAAACAACAAAACTCATTGTGAATGAAAAAATAATGATAATCTTAAAAATATGCATTGAAAAACCTGGATAATTATCCCCTCATTGAAATGAGTAGGGTACATGCCTGTGTGTATGCAGATTAATTAATTTTGATTCTTCATGGCTTTTTAGAAAAACAGCAAAGCTATCCATCCAAAATTATTTACACAATTCTGGCATATAAATAGGAAGCAATATGTACACTATTTATATTGTATATTGACAAACATTGGGCCAAATTCAAGTCAAATGTCATTGACTTTATCTATTGTTTGAATTTGTAAATGAACTCAATATTTTTCACCTTTGTAAAGTTTTTCAATAAATATCTGTGGCCACTAAATAAATTCACAACTCGCAGTAAGAAAAGGGATGACTGGCCTTTGTTTTCTGATAAAGATGAAACCATAAAAAGGATGATTGTATTGTTCAACTTATACATTTTACAACTATTCTTGTCATCCAGTATAGCAACACATGTTACAGTTCCTTTGGCTTAAATTTGTTGAAACAGAACTGTGGATTCTGCATATTTTCGTGACCAATCAGTACTCTCCACAGTCATACTTTAAGGAGTGCACAATGCGTTCTGGGTAGCTGTAGGACGAATAGCTCCCACACCGATAGGCCTCCAGGCTCTCCCCCCTCTCCAGCTTGGCGGGCGATGATTCCTGCTCATACGAGACGGCGGATTTGATGACTCCGGACTCCGGATTTGATGGCGCCTCTGGAAGCTTCAGGTCAGGGTAGGAAGCGGGCGAGTCAGCTTCTCGCAGAGAGTCGCAGCTGGTGGCACTTTTCACGTCGTAGAGGTTGTCGCCATACTTGGCGATGGGGGGACTACAGGGCTGGTAGGAGACCTTGGTGGTGGTAGTGATGACCGTCTGCAGGGCTGGGGTGGAGGCCGGGGGGGCGGCAGGCCCTGAGCCGCCCCCAGGGTACCTGTACAGGTACTCGCCGTTGTAGTAATGGTGGTTGGGCCCTGAGGGAGTCTGCACATAATCGCCCCGATCCCCGTGCCCCACCCTGCCCAAGGCCGACTTCCAGCCCTGGGGTTTTCCTGGCGGGGTGTAGCCGCATTCGTGAGCACTCAGGAAGGCAGCCCCATGTTGAGACAGGGGCAGCCCGGTTCCGACCTTGCTGGAATCGCCCTCCCCCATCGGGGCGCTGCAGGGCTCCTTGTAGAGCGACGCGTAGGAGCCTGAGCCCAAGTAGCTGGGCACGGCGAAGTCGTATCCGTACGGCGGGCGCGGCACGTACAGCCGGTGGCCGGCGCTGTTCTGCAGGGGGGAGAGCGGCTCTGCGGGGGCCGCTGTGGGGTCGTAGCTGAAGCGGTACGGGTCCGGGTTCTGGAAGGCCGGGTAGGGCTGCGGCTGCAGGGGGAAGCTGTGCTCCATTATGCTGAAGCGATCTGGGCCCTCAGCGCAGGACAGGTGCTGCAGACTGGGGAAGGGGCTGCCAGGATCATGGAACCTCCCCGCCTTCAAAACAGTCAGGAAATGACCCTTTACAATGGCACTCTGACCTCATACAGACATTGGAAATGCGGCGTAATGTTTTATGTTAGCTACCTCTGCTTCCAGAAGCCTCTTTTTATGAGTGAACTGTGGGGAGGACATCCTCCTTTTCAGCGCGGTTCTCCTGGCGTCTGTCTCACATTTGCTTTCTGGCCTGGGGTGGTCATGCACTCCTTTAGCCTGCACCACAGTGGGGAATTCACAGTACAGCATTAAACCACAAAAAAGTCTTCACCAACTGTATCCCAACCCATACACCACTATGTGTTTAAAAAAAACCCTGCTTAGCAGCCAGGAGTGCATATTGGATAAATGTGTCCCCACAACCAGAGTTTTAATATCTAAAATATTAAGACATTGTCATGTCCTGATTGATAGCAGACATTTCATACCTGAAAGAACACAGCCTTTCCCTCCAACCTCCAGAAGTTTGTGACAGGGTAGCCACTGTGTCCCCTGCAAGGCATGAGCTCCAGAGGTGAGTCACAGCTGGGACAGACCTTCTCTGCAAACCACACAAGGCCTTGAAATCTTAATGTGCAATTACAGACAACAACAGTCCACTTAACAATATTAGTGTAAATGTACTAGTGCAATTTTTGTTTAAACTTAACTTAAACTGTTTAAACTTTCCAAGAGACTAGATGCTCACCCACATGTTTATTACTCTTGGAGCATGCACATTTCTGAGTGAAAGTCTTCAGTCACTGCAACATTTTAATAAGTGTGACAAATGCAATATTATTATTATTATTATTATTATTATTATTATTATTATTATTATTATTATTATTATTACACTATGAAGATATTTGGCTGATAAATCATGAAATTCAACATTATGCAGTTTTTGGGATATCGTAACCATTCAGATTTTACCTTTAAGATTTTACGTATTATTTGAATTGAGCATATGGTATAGCTAGTCATGAAATAAATAATTACTGAAAATTATATGGGTCTTTCCTTTGGAAAAAATTTAATTAAGAAAACATTTCCTTCAAAATACATATTGCTGTCAGAAGAAACAACTTTTGGAAAGTTTTCAGATAATTTAGCAGCACTTTTTAGGTTTTTAGAATATCATACTAATAGGTTTTGTACATAACTTTTTTTTTTTTTTTTTTTTGTATTTGAGAATTACAAAAAAACAACAACAAAAAAACATCACTGGTCACTACCATTTAGTCAACATTCCCTCAAGACACAGGGTAGCGACTAAATAATATTTAAATTCACAATGAAACTGGAATTGAATGAATGGAATTCAGCATTTCAGATTCCCTGCTATGGGTCACATTCAGAGGCAAAGTTCAGTAGGCCTATTCAATTTATGGATGTTTTATTAATTAGCGGAGGAGCTTTGAGTTAGATTGTGGTATGGGTAGGTTATGTGCGATGTAATCAGACAGATATAAACTGATTACCTGTGAATATTCGGTCTAAATAAGAAATAAAAGCTGCAGGTGTGTACTAAAATATAGGCTATTGGAAATACTCACTCTGTTGCTTTTGGCGTGCTTTGTCGCAAATAGCTGGTCTGAGCTGTATTTTGCTGCCGTCGGCGAGAGAGCAATTCCTGCCACAGACGACAACGCCAAGGCACGACTTCTTGAGAATCTGGCAGTTGTGGTTGTTCGTGTTCCGCATCGCCCAACCACTGAGGTGTCGCTGTGCGTTCTTCTCCTCACTGCTGTATATGAACCGAACATAACCATCCGTCCATTCTTGGAATGCGTCGTACTGTTTGATATCCTGTCAAAGATAGCATTCAAAGGTAGTGGATACCTTAGAAATTATATAGAAGTTGGCAAGTGGCGCTTAAAAGATTAAATTGACAGAATAAGATATTGTTTTCGACTTTCAAATACAATTTCAAATATAATCCATTTTGTTTGATGAAATCGTCTCATTAGTAGGCAAAAATATAAATGAAACGATTAGACGCAATCAAATAAACGAAGTGCAACTAAACTAAGGAACCCAATGGTCTAAGAATGCAACCCCGTGTTGTGTATTTATGTAGGCAATTAATTCATTTCACCTGTCATCTCCTGGTTTGAGTGTATGCGATCAATGAAAGGTACTTTATGAGGAAATTCATTTTAATGAATTAAATTTATTCAAACAATGCTGCTGGTCAGAAATTAAACTAAAACATCTAGTTTTGAGGTTCAGGCTCTGAGATTAAAAAAAATTGAAATGCCCCTACCTGTGGCAGCTTCGGGTCGTTAATATCCCAGGTTAACTGCATCCCAAAGGAACAGACACAATCAGAGTCGTTATACGAATCGGCTGACTTTGACATGTTGTAACCCCTGTAGGAAGAGGGGCGGTCAAGCAATTATGTGTAAAGAAAATTCGATTTGTGATCTATAATTCCTGTAAGAGGAAATGCGTGCAATAACGTTTAATTCGTGCCCTACTTTTAAAAGGGGCAAAAGTTTTCCCTTATTTATCCGAAATACATATAGGTTTTTGGTTGTCCCTGTGGCGCACTGAGTGCGCTCCTTGGGGCCACGGAGCATAATGGCTGCAGGTACGGGCTCGCAGGTTTATGTAAAGTAGGAGGCTGGATTTGCAGTCCGTCTTATCAGCGATTCTGAAGTCAAGCACCTTACAGTTTTATTCACCTCATCCATAACTCTGACACCTCCAACCGCAAATCCGCATCCAAAAAGACTCCAAAGTCAACAACATATGAAAATTATTTAGACTTGTCTTTTCACGTATATGTAATGGTGTGCGTCCTTGAATTATTTATTTAGAAATTAAGAAATTATCAAAACAAATCAAAATGGTATGATTTTCTTCTTAATAGTAGAGAAATTTGTGCATGGCCTCGCCAGTCACAGAAGTGGGATTCTACAGCTCCTCTAAATGGGTCGTATACAGTGCAGACTTTTTCACCTCCAGAACATTTTAAGGCCAATATTCTCTGGGCATATGATAATTTACAATGCAATCCGGACATTTTTTATTTTGGCTCTGTGCTTCAGCACATTGGGTTTGAAATAAAACTGTGAGATTTAAAAATATATGGTTAAATTTGAGGTTAAAGTGTAGAATATCCACTTATGTGTCCACTTTACATAGGAATTATAGCCCTTTTGTTCATAGTCCCCCCATTTTTGGGCACCAAATAGACAACTGACTGGTCACCCCTTTCTTGATCTGTATTTTTCCATCAGTAAATTATGCCAAAGAGCTAACAAAATGTCTTGAGTTGATTGTTGGCATTGCGTTTGCATTTGGGTGCATGCATATTACTCTTGCCTTTGAACATGAGGACACAAGAAATATCATTTAAAAATCAGAGTAAATCCATTAGAGACATGGCTAAAACATTTGGTTCATCAAGATAAACTGTTTGATACATTTTTTAGGAAGCAAGAATGCACTAGTAAGCTCAGCAATAGCAAATAACCTGGTAGACCACGGAAGGCCACTGTATCGGATGACAAAAAATACTTTCAATTGTGAAGAAAAACTCCTTTCAACTGTTGAAGAGATCAAGAGCACACTCCTGGATGTAGGTGTGTGGAAGACTTCCATAAAGAGGAGTCCAGAGCAGCATAACCTCAGAGGGCCTCAGAGAAGTGACCTCTAAATGGTTCAAATTTTAAAAAACATTTTTTTACAGTTTCAAAATAATAATAAAAGGGAAAAGGCCCACCACCAACCCCAAAGCATAATGGATCCATCTCAATGCTCCAACGTGTTCTTCTCTACAAAGGCTTCACCCTTTTTTCTCCTACCTTCTTTGGTGGTGGCCAAAAAGTTCAGTTTTGGTTTTGTCTGTCCAAACACAGCCTTCAGACTTCTAAATGTTTTCTTTTGCATACTTCAGTCTCTTAATTTTGTGTTGAGGTCATTCTTTCTGGCAATTCTTCCAGGTCTTTGTTGTTTAAAATACGTATGTGGCTTGGTGAAGGCATGTAGTCCTACGGATCTCTAGATCTCACCGGGCCGCTGAGGGATGAGGACGTAGACAGTGTATCCTAAATTGTTAGAATGGGTCATTGGAATAGATAGGGTACGATTGGCAACCAAATTGGGAGAAAATAGGGGAAAAAATCAGAAACAAATTTTTTTTATAAATTGCAGAAAGGTCCCATGTTTAACTCTACCATTTAGAATTCATGTTTGCTTTTGATCTTTTGATCAGGTTTGCTTTCATTCAAATACAGATTTCTTGTAACAAATCTTTGCACCCCACTGTGAATTCCTCAATGTACATTACACCAGGCCATTGGGATAAGCAGATATATTTCTTCACGTATTATGTGTATATTTATGTATTATTTGCATGGTCTTTCATATTCGGCACTGTTTCCTGTCAATAGGCCAGATCTTGACAGTACAGACCCAGCCCAACCCAAAATAATAAAGAAAGACAGCTTTTCATCGAATAGTTGCGTCATTGTGTAGCCTTGTCATGGACACAGAAAACAGCCAGATAACATCTCTGGGACTGTCTATAAACAAACAGCGACATGCATACAATAGCATTTTCATTTTATCACAAAGCTGACACTCTATTGCAGTTCAAGCGATGATGTAAGCGGAAAAATACAGAAACATTTTATATTCCTTAATGCAATGTGCTGAACATATTCATAAAATGTACTGTTGTTAATAACAAACTGCATTTTCATCAATTCCCACATGAAATTCCAGTTTAGAGCAAATAATACTAGATTTAGTAGATGTATTAGGCTACTGTTTGTTAGATTTATTAGATTGGTTTAAAACATTTTCTCTCTTAAAGACTATGCATCAGTCCAATAGGCCCCATATGTACTCTGTGTACTTTCTGTGTAGATATATTTAAAATGTGTTTGTATACATAAGGGGATAGAATTTAATTCTGTTATTATTAAAAGTTTTCATAGCCCCTGGCCTTTACATTCTCCGGTCAATTAACTGATTACCAAAAGTTGAAATGACCAACTGAGAGGTAAAATAGATAATATCCAAACTTTTATAGTTTTGATCCAAGGTCACTGAAACAGAATCAAAGAGAACAATCTTCATCCAATTAATGTAAAGCATTCTGGAAGAACGTGTTTTAACAAGACTACTTGATAAGACATTGATTGTAGCAAAAACCAGCTTGTTCAACGTTCAAAAACCTCTGGAATGGCCAAGCAGTCGGTTGGGTTGTCTTTTACAAGGGCACCATCTAGTGTTTGAGAGAGAATAAAGCCAAATGAAACATAAACCGAGTACATACGAATAGTGCAAACAGAATCATATCGAATACATCCACAAGATGGCGACATGCCACTTTTTACTTTCAACTTTTAAGATTTTTTTTAGCAAATGGCTGTCATTCTATATTCGTGTGGGGCACATACAATGCCCTTTTTACTCACTTCCATTGATAAAAATGTGTTTTGTGTCCATATCTTGAAAATATATATTTTTATTATTTTCACTTGAACAGCAAATTGTAGAAGGCCATTCTCAGACCACTTCTGTGGATCCATACTATCATGGTCCTTTCCAGGAATTGCCTCTTGGTTACTAATTAATGGAGCAACGAGAGACACACAGAGTTTTTAAATTGGTCAGATAAGGGGGTTGTCACGCTTGTTCCTTGTACTAATGAACAGACTGGTTCAACTGTTCTGATTCCCTGAAAATCACAACATGGACAAGACCTTGGTAACCAGACAACCCTCATCACCTAATTAGTGGAATGGAGGCGTATCTAAAGTCCAAATGGTTCAGATGGCCAGGATTTATTTTGATGTTTGTGACTCCTGACCTGCAGTATAATTGGTTAAATTAATTGAACCGCTTGCCAAGTTCACCTTTTGATCAGTGCAGAACATACAGTAATATACATTTGATTACTGATTAGTTATTTAGCCTCAGACACCATGACAAGTTGATGACAATTTTATTAATCTCCAAGAATGAAATTCACCAACAAAAAAAGTTTGGATTCTAGGGTGGTCTATCAGATGTGTTTTATATTTCCACCTGTCATTTGCAAACCCACACATTTTAAATAACACATGACACAACTGAGACAGAACACAATCAATAAGTTGCCTGAGTTCACTCATAGGGCAGCCAGCCTCCACCTATCAGCTGTTAAAGCCGTGCCTTGTTATTGCATATTCACAGTGTACACGATGTACTTTGTGCAACTCACTCCACTCACTCCACTCACTACAAATTATCTTCATTACGTACAGCATAAATTAACCATTTAAACACTGTTATATACATCTGTTTCTCATAGGGCTGACTATTGTGACAGGATGTCCGCAGGATGACAGCATGTTAACGTTCTTTAGATAAAATATTTTATCAGATGTTATTTACATATTATATTATTATACAACACATTAGAAAATACTGAACACATTTGTAAAATGCCCAAGCTGTTGCCACTTTCACATAATTTAATATATCTTGTATTTTACAGAAATTTATGTTTCATAATAAGTCATATATTTTCACAAACTATTAAAATGTGTTTACTGTGTGCATTAGTGTTTTATTTTCATAAATCAAAATAATGTAAATGCTAATGTTTTATTAAACAAATGTCTCAGTATGCCTTCATACAGGAATATTTTTCATTATTTATATATTTACATATCTTAATATAGATCATTGCTGTGTAAGCATAGTACTTTGTACATTGGTTGGGAACACCTCTGACTCCTTTCATTCAGTCTTAGGACTTGTTCAGAGAGGTGTGTTTTGTGTGGTGATGGTGATTTGATGATAGCTGAGGGACTTCAGTAAGCACTCTTATCTTTATGGGGCCCAAAGGTTAGCGCCATAAACATACCTTATGCAACCAGAGACAGACATTTTATCACTGCTGGCTTCAAGTGGCATTAATTGAAAATACACAATTTCAGACACAAACAGCGGCAGTACTATCAGCAAGACTGGAAAAGGCAAACACTTTTCTTTCATAGCTTCCCCCCTTTCCCCAGTCTCAATACTGCCAATGTCCAGTTGCCATTACCCCAAAAGAGATTTACAGGGGTTGGCTGCCTTGGGAATCAGTAGGGTGTTACTGTACATTACAATCCATCCTTAAGCCTCAGCTGCCAAATTATTCAATTTGGACTATCATTGTTTTGAATTGTTTTATTTTATATGTGATATGTGAGTTAAACAAATACATTTTTTAATTTAAAATGTAAACAAATGGCAGATGCAATGCAAAGCTAATTGACCTGTAGTGAAACAAGAATTTAATACTGAATTGCCCAACATAACACCCATACCCCAGGACAGGATCTCTTTCATAAAATCCACGCAACATCGGGAGCGCGAGTATTTGCAACTGGAATCTAAAAAGTTGCTCATCAATCGATCGCCCAAGTAACCCACGTTAAAAGGGTTTTTTAGGCTACTGAATATCCGCACCAAAATCTGTATAGGTCTAACGAAGCCGACTTTCCAAAGGCCACAAGTTCCTGGTAAATTACGTTTAGACTGTAGAAAAAAACTGTACATTTACATTTTTACATTTTTGTCATTTGGCAGACGCTTTTAATCCAAAGCGATTTACAAGTGCAACTTTAGAAATACATTGGGTAAAGTAGGCGAGATAAAAAAATATAGTCTAATAATAACTGTCTTGGACGGCTCGTGCGCACTAAATAAGTAGTTGATGCTCATGTTAATGACAAAATAAGGATTCTGGTATCTCATAATAACGGCAACTCATAAGATCCCATGCGTAATGCAGTTGTGCTGCAATTAAATTATTGTGACAATTATTTAATTAAAATGCACCTGGGATTCATGATATTCCGCCGCCCTGTGTTTCCCTTTGGGAAATTGGTGGGTAATTCTCATCCGTGACTGTCAGGAGATGCGGCTGTTTATTCTAGAGGTTGCTCTTTTGGATTATTTACGGTAAGGTGGACCAGCAATGTCCACTAAGCGATCAGGTGATCCACCAACCAACTACGGCACGCGAGACAACCGACTGGAGAAAATGCAAAATGGCAAGTAGCAAATGTGGGAGCGTAATTCGTTCACCTTTTCGACCCACATTTGGATTGAAATTCTATTTCTGGAGCTTCGTTGAGACGATGATGCGTTGAACCTGCCGCAGAGACAGTCAACATAGTGAATATTTTATTTTATTTTGCGATTTCATTCATTCAGATAACATACATCGGAAAAAATTACAACATGGGGCTATGTTATAGTCTGCGTCCGCGTCTCTTTGGTGATCTGAGTGGGTCCATCTCCAATGCTACCTCGGATTCGGACCAGCCACCGGACTCATCTGTACCGCTGCGCGCTGGGGGCCTTCGCCATGAAGAGACTGGGGGATACAGTGAGACGGTGCCGCTCCGCGACGGCCAGATACGCCGCGGGGACACCAGCAAGACGTCCGCTGGGGAGATCCGCCGTGGGGACACGAGCACTGACGGTGTGGTGATCCAGAATGGGGGTGGCGGAGGAGGCAAGGGTGGGGGAACGGACCGCAACCGACGACTACAATTACTGCAGAGGCACAGCACCCAGAAACAGAAAAACTGGGATAAACTGCTAATGGAGGAGAAGGAGGCCGAGAGGGAGGCTAAGAAAGTCAGTAAGAACATTGACAGAGCCCTAAAGGAACTGAAACGGGAGTACAAACAAACCCACCGGCTGCTTTTGCTGGGTAGGTGTGATAGCATTAGCTGTCTTTCTGCATATGTATGGTCATGCAATTCTCATTATATGAACGGTGCTGATGTATTCCCTCGATATGTCTCCCTTAATTATGCATCGTCTTTACCAACAGGGAATACCATACCGCTATGTTTCATTTTGGGGTTTATTGTATCGGTTGTTTTTCCCCTTAACACTGAATTAAATTATGGAGGCTCCCTCTCCGCCAGTCCACGTGAAAGGGTGTATCCTGCTGGCAGTAGAGAGAAGCAGTGCCAGACCTGTCCGGTCGAATAGTTGTCAGGGTCGATGCGTCTTTTCATCAGTTCAACTGGTTTAATTTCTTAACATATACTCATAATGGGATTTCTAATGGGAGTTTTTCTTGCAAACGAGGAACAAGTGATGTTGCAGATATGCGCACATTGCGCGCACAGTCTGTGTCAATGACATGCATCTACAGTGTTGTCTAACTACTCACTGATGGGCCTTGAAATGACTCTCATTGCTTGTCATTACCTCGCGATGAGACCAGTGATGAAAAGAACCGCTGAAACAAATATTACTCAACGATTAATCATTTCATGTCTGCTCACGAATTTTAAGCAGTTAACACATCCTACGCATATTTCAGATGAAAAAGCACTGTACATGTTTATTGGTGTGTGTGTGTGTGTGTGTGTATGTATGTGTATGTGTGTGTGTGTGTGGTCCTCCTCACCACCTCAAAGACAAAACTACATTTCAAAACTATTAACTGGATTTCAATCTGAAATCAGGAGATTATGACTTTTCTGAACCGGTATGACAGAACTGTCAGACAGCTGATTGTTAGTGGATTTCCCAGGAGTGACGTTTAGTTTCCCGGGTTGTGGTTTCCTGTAAGAAGGTTGGCAACTCAATACAGTCAAGCCCCTGTGCAAGGAAGCAACCCCCCCCCCCCATAAAAAATAAATAAAATAAATGCAGTAAATAAGATGAAAGATAAATAGTGTATTGCACTGTTCCCAGTCACCTCAGCCATGTCTTTGGGAGGGTGTTTGAAATTATCTGCATTGACCTGACACGTGTTGCATGAAAGCGTCCGAATACAGACTGCTGCTCTTATTTATGTGGAGGATAAATGGTCACAGAAACGGACTCAGTGGAAGGCAAAATTGCAAAATGGAAAACATGATTATCATGTATTACCTTACTCCTGTACCAACCCTAACCCACACACACTATCTATTCAATAAGCTAACTTGCAGTTTGATAATAAATTGATTGATGTCAGAGATAGTGAGATTGCAAAGGTGTTATATTATGCGCACTTGGATCATAACGCGGTTATGAACATGGTTGCATTTCGGGAACGCTCATTGAACCCAACTGTCCCCCACCTGTTGCCCACCTCTGTGCCACAGTCAGGTCACTCTCTGTTTGTGTTACATGTAGCTGATTGCTGTTACATTAGCCTAGACATGGTATTCTATTAGCATCTTCCACATAATGGACAACCGTTGCAGTTAATTTTGGGTTGTAGATAATAAGAGACTCCATTGTACTCTAGCAATGGGCTTGACAATGAAGTCCCGTGCACTTAAAGCTTGGATTGTCTGGTTCCAGTCAAACAGGTTCACTGAGAAGGGTATTTATGGATTGATTCACCTGTGATAGAGTGAAGGCAGGGGGGTTTTTGAGTGTTAAACTCATTCCTGGAAACTCCAGTGCTAACCTTGAAGGGCACAATGCTGAGGTATCAAGTACAGAGTGCAGTACTTACCATTTTAACTCTATAAGGTGTAAGATAAGAAATATGTGATTGTGATTATGTAACAATCACCACTCGTAATTGAAAGCAATGAAGTTGTTGAACACTGACTTTTAATTTTGAATATACATTTGTAAAAAACATACTCTTCAAAAAACAGAACATGAGAGCATGCCTGTTGGTGCTAGGGGAAACTGGGTTGGGGATGTTTGTTTGTTTTTTGCCAAATTAGGATGAAACGATATAAAAGTATTTCGGCTTTCTATGGTTTTATCCTAACTTTTACAAAACGTTGCAGTCTGTGGGACCAGGAGTGTAGTCTTGTCAAATACCTCCGCTGACAATGGGGGAAACATATTAAAAAGAGACTGCTAATCCCCATAATTTAGGGTGCTCTAATTCCACTCTTGTAAATGCTGATTGGTTTTCTCGTGGGTAATGAGAGAGAGAGCTGTCCGGTCACTGTTCCTGTCCTTTTAAAGTACTCTTCAGATGAAACATCACCCAATTCAGAATACGCCTCACACAAATACTGAAAATAGAGAGGATTGAGCAGGGATATTCTCTATGTGAGATCGTCTCATCCAGCCCTTGCAGACCTTGCCTCTGCAATTAATTTATGTCCAGGGTCCGATTGATTCCCAGACTCTTGAGCCAGTTTTATACCTGAACCGGGGTGGGTTCTGAATGATTGATGGACATTGAGTGCAGGGAGGGGCTTTCGCTCTGTTAATGCTGTACCTGGTCAAGAAGCACTGTAAACGGCCTGGATGACACCTTCCTCTCTTGATGTGCATGTGCAATATTCCTGCTCTTTTGCGATTGGTCAGGAATAGCTGTTGGCTTCCTGTGGCTGAGGATTCTCACAGTGTCACGGTGCTTGTGCAGAATTCTGTGTGTGTGTGCATATGTGTGTGTGGTCATGCATGCACATACAGTGTAGGCCATAAGCAGTGACACAATTTCTCTTTTGGCTCCAGCACATTGGATTTGGAATGAATAGATGAATATAAGATTTAATTGTAGATTGTAAGCTTCAATTTGAGGGTATGTACAGTACTGTGTAATAATCTTACACATCCTAGATTAGGTCTTAGGTATTTTTGTATATATATTGTTGTTTTCTGCATTCGTGTCAGTAGAAAGGATATCCAAACATTAATTTTCCATAAGAGTTTATGTTAGTTACATTTTTGCATTTCAAGTAGCATATTAAGTAATAGATCACTTTTTAGATGGAAAAACATGATCAAGGCTGTCTGGGATTAACTGGAGAGCCAGAAGTCAGCGAGACAGCCAACGTCTGTAGAAGAAATGTGGCAAGTTCTCCAGTATGTTTGGTACAACCCAGCAGCCTATTTTCTTATAAAACTGCAGGAAAGTGTACCTAAGATAACTGATGCAGTTTTAAAGGTGAAGGGTGGTCACAACAAATGTTGACTTGATTTAGTTTAGCTGTTCACTGCTCTTTCACAGTATTTTTTTCTACATTTAAAACAGTTGATTTCATTATTTGTGAGAGCATCTGTGCTTTATGGAATTTATTTGACATGTGCCCAAGTCTATTGCACAGTACTGTACATCCATATCAATGTTGTAGGAATTACAGCCATTTTTATACGTAGTCCCCATATTTCAGGGCACCATACTATTTGGACAAATGGCTTCACAGGTGTTTCTGATTACTCAGGTGTGTTCAATCGCCTTAGTGCAGGTATAAGAGCGCTTTCAGTATTTTGTCTTGATTCTTGGCTTTTGATTGCATTTGGAGTCTGTCATTGGTGTTTGTCAACATGACATCCACAGTTGTGACAATGGAAGTCACAACTCTGAGAAACAAGAGGCTGAGAAATAAGAAAACAGTCAGAAAGACGTAGGCCAAACAATACGCTTACCAAAATGAACTGTTTGGAAGAAATAGAGAAATAGAGCCCTGGTGAGCTCAGTAATCGCGACTGGCAGACACAGTTGATGACCAAATAATCATTTACTTTAAAATCCAATGTGCTGGACTAGAGAGACAAAACAGCAGAAATTGTGTCACTGTCCATATATTTACGGACTGGACTGTATGTATATCTGTGCAATGTATTCAAGCAAGTCGAAATACACCCTCAGTATTCATTCAGATTTTTCTTACCACACACTGTACATGAGTGGGTCAAAGTCTGAACTTGATAAGTCCCTGGCCACATTGTTCCAGAATATAGATAATGGGAGTTGGAGACTGATGTAGACCCACTGTGGCATGCAATTCATAAAGTGTGTGTGTGTGTGTGTGTGTGTGTGTGTGTGTGTGTGTGTATGTATGCATGCATGCATGCTTGCGTGTTTGCGTGCATGTTTGTATGTGTGTGTGTGTGCATGTATGTGTGCATGCATGTGTTGTGTTCAGGCATGTCTCTGTCGCTGTAGCGTAGGTATGCATATGTGTATGTGTATGTGTGTGTATGTGTATGTGTGCATGCATGTGTGTGCATGCATGTGTGTGCACATGCATGTTTGCATGTTTGTGTGCGTGCATGTGTTGTGTTCAGGCATGTCTTTGTCACTGTGGCGCAGGTAGATGCAACGCTGTGCTTCAGGTTAGTTATCATGCTGGATCAGCGTAGCCGTGGTAACCCTGAGAGGCAGTCTGGCAGGGCATAGCTGTCTATTTTTAGCTCTTGTTAAAGCAGAATCTGGGTTAAGGAATTTTGAGAAAGAGAGATGGGAGCTGGCCCAGACCCTGAGAGTGTGCACCTTTTTCAGGGCCCTGCAGGGGGAATATCCTTCACGCACGGGCCGTTTCAAACACAACCCCCCATGCCCCCTATCCCCCTGTCCCGCTGACCCCCCTCCCCCTCTCCCCCGTCCCCCCTCCCCCTCCCCCGCCACCCCTCCCCCTCCCCCGCCACGCCACCCTCGCCATCCCAAACACAAACATCCTGCCTCTGACTGTCCCTCCAAACGGAGGGTGTGGCTTCAGATAGCAGGTGGGCCTCTGGTGCAGGGAAAACACTGCCCATTCCCAGCCACGTGAGTCTCCTTGGGAGAATTGCCTTGGTAGCCTGTGTGCAGCCTACATAAGGTACTGTGTTGGGGTCGGGTCTCTAAAGATGTCGGACCAGCGGCTTGGACTCAAACTGGGCCTGCTCCACCAGAGCACGCTTCATGTAATTCATACAGGTCCCAGATGTATGGCATCATTTAGAACATGGGCCTATGTTCAGAGTCTGCCCTCAGAATGGTGAGAATAGATTATATGTATTTGCCCCTTCCTGATTTCCTCCATTATTGCATATTCATCACACTGAATGGTTTCAGATCTTTAGACAAAATGTAATATTAGAAAAAGGGAAACTGAGTAAATGCAAAACATTTTTGAAATTATTATTTCATTAATTTAATGAAAAGTTATCAAACACCCATTTTGCCCATGTGAAAAAGTAATTTTCCCCCTTTGTTATTTAATTAACCAGTTAACCTAATTGAATTGATAATTAGCTTCAGCTGATTGAACACAGCCCGGCTTGATTGCAGACAGCCCCTTTGAGTGTAAACCTCGCTCATGTTGAATCTTACCATCAGAGTGAATTAGTCACCACAATGTTTCTGCAAAGGCACACTATGTCACAATCAAAGTAATTCCAGAAGAGATGAGAAAAAAAGTTGGTGAAATATATCCGCCCGGAAAGGGTTGCAAAGCCACTTCTCTCTCTCTCTCTGGGACTCCACTGAACCACAGTGAGAGCCATTATCTCCAAACGGAGAACACTTGGAACAGTGGTGAATCTTCCCAGGAGTGGTGGGCCTGCCAAGATTTCTCCCAAGGGCACAGCAACAACTGATCCAAGAAGTCACAGAAGATCCCAGAAGAACATCCAAAGACCTGCAGGCCTCACTAGTCTCAGTTAAGGTCAGTGTGCATGACTCCACAATGAGAGAGACAAACATGGGATTCATTGGAGAGAAGCAAGACGAAAAACACTGCTAACTATCTCCAATTTGCTAAAAACACCTGGATGATCCCCAAGCCTTTTGGGATAATATTTCATGGATAGAAGAGTCAAAATGGAACGTTTGGATGACACAGATCCCTATGTCTGGTGTAAAGCAAATACAGCATTTCACAGTAAGAGCATCATACCAATTGTCAGCAGTCAAACGTGGTGGTGGTGTAAGGATGTGGGGATGCTTTGCTGCCTCGGGACCTGGATGACTTGCCATTGTTGGAGGAACCATGAATTTGGCTCTTAAGTTGAATGCCCGGTCTTCTGTCCATGAGCTCAAGCATAATTTGGTTATGAAGCAAGACAGTGATCCAAAACACAAAAGCAAGTCCACATCTAAATGGCTGAAAAGAAACTATGAAAGTTTTGGGCTTGAAAAGGCCTGATTTGAACCCTGAAATTAGCAGTTCATACCCAAATATCTGCCAATTTGTCTGAATTAAAGCCGTTTTTCAGAGAAGAGTGGGCAAAAATTCTTCCAGAGTCATGTGAAAGGCTGATATGACCTTATAGGAAATGCTTGGGTGCAGTTATTGCTGCTAAAGGTGGTGCAACCAGTTAAGTTTAAGGGGGCAATTACTTTTTCACATGGGTGATATGGGTGTTTGATAACATTTTCATTAAATAAATGGAATCATTTTAAAGAGGTGTTTCATGTTTACTCTGGTTCCCTTTATCTAAAGGTACAATAATTGAGAATCAGCAAGGGGGGAAATATTTTTTTCAGGGCACTGTGTTCTGTCTGGGCTGGTTTGTATGTGCACCTGTGATCAGTCAGTGAGCCATGTGCAGTTGCAGTTTTTGGACAGCATGTACTGTTGACACATTGCAATGTGTTTATTGTTTGTAGGACTACAAACACCAGGTGCACTTCCACACGGATTAAGTGTGGTGTGGAGAGAAGGGGTACAGGCAAAAAGCTTCCAGAAATGCACAGGCTTTCTTTTTGAGATTGTCGGCCCTTTTTAGCACTCTCTCACTCTCACACTCACACACACAGGAATAGAGGAGTATTAGCATCTCCCTGCATGTGTGGTATGGAGAGCAGCATTGAGGTAAACGGGTGAAAAGGGTCAACCTGAGCGAGTGTAGAGAATCCACACACAACTTGTGCAGATATTGAAAGGTAGGGGGCAGTACTGTCTGCATGTGTACAGACTACCACTGTCCAAATAACTAACGGAGGAACACGAGCTCTTCCTCAACAAATTCCATCAACTCACTTCATTGATGGTCATTTGTGATCATTACATTACATTACATTAATGGCATTTGGCAGACTCTCTTATCCAGAGCGACGTACAGTTGATTAGACTAAGCAGGAGACAATCCTCCCCTGGAACGATGCAGGGTTAAGGGCCTTGCTCAAGGGCCCAACGGCTGTGCAGATCTTATTGTGGCTACACTGGGATTAGAACCACCAACCTTGCGTGTCCCAGTCATTTACCGTAACCACTACGCTACAGGTGAGGATTGACACTGACTGGCCTTATGAGGGTGCAAGTGGACCCCCAAATCATACAAGGAAGATCAGGAGACCAATTGTACTGTAATTCAGACATTTATAAAAACACTTAGTTGATCGAATATGGGGAGGGTCTGGAAGAAAGACGAACACGGATGGAAGTTTGAATGCTACGATAAGCAGGTCCTCACTCCTGGTCCTGGAGAGCTACAGGGTCTGCCTGCTTTTGTTGTTGCTCAGTTAATTGCACAGTTAACTCAGGTCACCTGGTTTCTTTGGCATGAATTGTTTGATCTTAAGGAAAGAATTCTGCTGATTCTGAGGCTCTCCAGGACCAAGATGGTACTGTAAACAATCCATATACATCTTTTGTGTTAAATTGGTTAAAGGCATACTATGTAGGATTTCTTTCCTTGCTACACTCCATTCTCAAAACCGCCTGTAACAAGTTGCTATATTGACTACAACGGTAATGTTGCCTGGCAGGCTGGTATGAAACTTGAGTGGTAGCCGGCGAAATATAACCGTTGTAGTTTCAATGTAACTGGATAGCAGCTTACTTTTTTTTAAAGCACATGACGGCATTGGAAGTGCACTGTTGAGATATTAACTCGTATAACAAAACGTGAAACTTTCTTTAGCGCACATTGACCACAGACCTTATATTCGGAAGAAATCAAAATCCCTGGGGGCGGGGGGGAGGGGGGGACTGCTGGGTTTCCATTTAAAGATGTCATTGTAGCACACTATTGAGGTGGTGAAAATGGGATAATTGTTTGAGAAGGGGCTTGACAAAGAAGCTATCGTGACCTCTAGCTGGTAGAGGACTGAAGTACAATGTGAGAAAATGGGGGGAGACAAATAGTTTCAGGACTACAATTCCCATCAGTCCATGCTTTTATCATTTTGTGGTGTTTTGCAGTCGGTACTGTACCTTGTACCCTGGTTTATAAAAAAAAAAAAAGAAGAAAAGATTGCCGTGTTGTTCTATGGGGCCAAAAGAATTTTAAGTGACCAGTTGCATGATAGAGGTGGAACATCACCTTTCCCATATCAAGCACCGCACATGCCTGCACCTTTACCCCCAGATTAGAGAAGCCAGCCAGCATCCACCAGCAGAACGTGTCACTTAATGTCTTACTACGCCCGTTTGTCCTGGCCTTGTACTCGCTGCAATCTTAAAGTTTATTGAAGTTCACTGACAGTCTACCTGTCACTTGCTTTTTTATAAATGTAAGGGTCAGAGGTATCCAACTGTGCTTCTTTTGCTTATGTGTGCCTCATGATGTCAGTGGAGAGAGTTCTACATTGACCTCTCAGCTCAGGCCACCACCTGCATGAACAGAGACTACTGTATATCTACTGCATGAACAGAGACTACTGTATATCTACTGCATAAACAGAGACTACTGTATATCTACTGCATAAACAGAGACTACTGTATATCTACTGCATGAACAGAGACTACTGTATATCTACTGCATAAACAGAGACTACTGTATATCTACTGCATAAACAGAGACTACTGTATATCTACTGCATAAACAGAGACTACTGTATATCTACTGCATAAACAGAGACTACTGTATATCTACTGCATGAACAGAGACTACTGTATATCTACTGCATAAACAGAGACTACTGTATATCTACTGCATAAACAGAGACTACTGTATATCTACTGCATAAACAGAGACTACTGTATATCTACTGCATAAACAGAGACTACTGTGTATCTACTGCATAAACCGAGACTACTGTATATCTACTGCATAAACAGAGACTACTATATATATACTGCATAGAGACTACTGTACATCTACTGCATAAACAGAGACTACTGTATATCTACTGCATAAACAGAGACTACTGTATATCTACTGCATGAACAGAGACTACTGTATATCTACTGCATAAACAGAGACTACTGTATATCTACTGCATAAACAGAGACTACTGTATATCTACTGCATAAACAGAGACTACTGTATATCTACTGCATAAACAGAGACTACTGTATATCTACTGCATGAACAGAGACTACTGTATATCTACTGCATAAACAGAGACTACTGTATATCTACTGCATAAACAGAGACTACTGTATATCTACTGCATAAACAGAGACTACTGTGTATCTACTGCATAAACCGAGACTACTGTATATCTACTGCATAAACAGAGACTACTATATATATACTGCATAGAGACTACTGTACATCTACTGCATAAACAGAGACTACTGTATATCTACTGCATAAACAGAGACTACTGTATATCTACTGCATAAACGGAGACTACTGTTTATCTACTGCATAAACGGAGACTACTACATATATACTGCATAGAGACTACTGTATCTACTGCATAAACAGACTAATGTGTATACTGCATGGACAGAGACTATTCTATATCTACTGCGTAAACAGATGACTGTATATTTAGTGCATAGAGACTACTGTATATCTACTGCAGAGAGTGCTGCGTATCTACAGCATAAACGGACCTCAGTATGTCTAATGCGTAAATGGAGACCACCAGGTACAGCATAACAGCTCCGATTTAGGGACACAGTGCAGCACATGCAGTACATGCATACTGTACAGATCCAGCTTCATAATGCGATAGCAGTGTGTATGTGCAGTACAGATTCAGCTTCATAATGCGATAGCAGTGTGTATGTGCAGTACAGATCCAGCTTCATAATGCGATAGCAGTGTGTATGTGCAGTACAGATCCAGCTTCATAATGTGATAGCAGTGTGTATGTGCAGTACAGATCCAGCTTCATAATGTGATAGCAGTGTGTATGTGCAGTACAGATCCAGCTTCATAATGTGATAGCAGTGTGTATGTGCAGTACATATTAAGCCTTAAAATGTGATAACTCCAAACCTGTATGGGAAGTTGCATCTACGTGTGTTTTTCCATGTACTGATAAAAAAGCTGGATGAATAAGGTACATTGTACATATGCGTAAGCAAGGAAGATACCTTTTTAAGGTATGCATAGCCACGATTTATTATGCATTATTCTGTCACCAGTGGGTGGTGTGCTGGTGCTGATGATGGGGATCTAGCCATAGTCACATATTTTAATGCATCTAAATACTTTTTTTTCTAAATAATGCTCTTTTTAACAAATATTTTTCTTATCAGTGACCAAGGGCCAAAAGTATGTCAGGTGGGCCACATTTGGCCCCTCAGTCTGCCAGTTGAGCACCACACTTCAGTAGTTCTTGCTTGACACATACAGTACATATTCAATACATATTGAATATGCATTTCCCCAGTCAGACATAAGAGGGAGACAATTCTCACTCTTTATACAAAAGGCTAGAAGCTAATCCTATTGCAAGATTCAACATAGATATCAGCTGAATGTGATAATGGTGTTGTTCACACAACCATAAGATTTGAATTAGAATTCAACACAGACTAGGGTGCTTAAAGTATCAATAAAGTGTTTGGATTGTTTCTTGGTTGGGGACGGAAATCTGGTTATATACAATACTATGCCAGAGTTATCCAAATCTTGTATAAAAGAGCAGTGTGAACTATGACTGCTTTAAATGGTCTCCATTCGAAATGAATAAAAACCAGTTAATATAAACTAGTTCTGAGAATATTTGAGTTTTAGTACAACTGAACTGAATCAGTATGGTTCGAATAAACCATGGAACATAACACGTACATTTGGTTCTGAAAATAAAATACAAAGACATCATTTTATGAAATCTGCTTCGGGCCCTCTACAGGAACTACTGCAATGGCATGTTATGCCTACAATGACCGCTAGAGGGAGACATATGCGTGCCACTGGTTTTGACCTTGCGTGTCAGAGTCGGGAAGGGGTGCAAACTCCTAAACCAGCGCAATTACAGTCAGGCGGAGGGCTGAATTCTATATGTCTGTCATAATTTGCATTCACAGGAGCCGTACGCCACTCATCTCCCTATGTAAAATAACATTTGCATCTTGCTTTCATAACTTTCTCTGGTAGATCTCTGGTAGATAATGATAACATTGCTTTTCATAACTTTGTACAAAAGTAGCTCTTTTTTGTTTTGGCAAGCATGTTAGCTTGGTGAGATATATAATATGAAGAATAAATCAAATTATTGATCAAGCTCAGTAGAGTAACTTAAACATCTGATATACAATTATTGAGTCAGTCAGACTAGTTTCACTTAAGGTAGTACCCATAACAGTGCTTCTAAACAGGGATGTTATCCACTGAAATGGCATCAAATGCTAGTCAAACATAGGATAGAATATTATTTGATTAGGCCACACTGTTCTTCACAACACTACTTCGGTATAATGGTACCTGAGAGGTAAATTGTTACATTTCATAATAGTAAGTGTTATAAACTTTGTCTTCCATACAAATTGTATTCAAGTAAAAAAGAATATCTTAGAAAATACATTTCAAAAGCCTTTAAAGAAGTGTGTCCCTTTGCTAGAATATTTACTGGCTTTGCCAGGGACTTGCTATTTAATGTCTGTAACCAGCATGTTCTGTGGATGTGCACCTATGCAAATCCTCTGAATGATTTGCATTTAGTACACATTATTTGCATTGTGCGTTCTTGTGTGTTGTTTGATAACTGGTTGAATGCATTACCATGTCCGGGGTTAGATCATGTTTTTAAGCCTCATAAATGTTTTAAACTCCTTTTATCTAATTACTTGCTTTGACCAGTGTTTATTGAATTCAGTCAAAGATTAACTTTGGTTAGTTTACCTTAAAGATTAACTTCGGTCAGGGTTTGACACAAGCATGTTATAATGTTACATAAAGTATACATGTTGGGCATATCAGTCAATTGTGTACAGTGACTACTTTTAAGGGACATTGACTTGGTTGGATGTATGTATACACTACCTACTACTATAGGCTTATGTCTATGAGTGAAATACCAGGTGAAGTACTGGTCATTTCTCAGAGAATGGTTTCGGTGCATTTAAGTTGAAATGCATGTGATAAAGTTAACCCAGCAGTGATGTAACTGGACTTAAATTATCATACATATTATTATTATTAATTCATATTTTAGGAATTCAGAGAATTCTCTCAACCAGATTAGATTCTGTACATGTAATCCATTTACAGAGTTGGAAATGTGCTGAAGCAGTTTAGGGTCAGTACCTTAGCTCAAGGGCTATAAATGCAGTGCCCCACTGAGATATCAGGCCAACACCCTTGTCATGATCAGGCCAGTTCTCTGACTATTGCACTATTCTGATTGTGCACTAGTAGTGGTGGTAGTGGTTGAAGTATTTGTTTCATAATTATATACTTAATTTGATCATTTATATACACAAGTGGTATATGCAAGTTTTTTACAGGCAAAATTAATTCCATGGTGAACAATGTCCATTAATATTTATATTGCATCAGTTATTAAAGTTATATACACTCACTAAGCACTTTATTAAGTAGACCTGTACACCAGCTTGTTAATGCAAATATCCAGTCGGCAAATCGTGTGGCAGCAACTAAATGCATTAAAGCATGCAGACATGGTCAAGAGGTTCAGTTGTTTTTCAGACTAAACATCAGAATGGGGAAGAAATGTGATCTAAGTGACTTTGACTGTGGGATGGTTGTTGGTGCCAGACAGGGTGGTTTGAGTATCTCAGAAACTGCTGATCTCCTGGGATTTCCATGCAGTTTCTAGAGTTTGCAGTGGATGATGCGAAAAACAAAAAAACAGCAGTTCTGCAGGCAAAAATACCTTGTTAATGAGACAGGTCAGAGGGAAAGGGCCAGACTGGTCAAATCTGGAAGCTGGAAAAAAGGAAGGTAACAGTAACGCAAATGACCACACATTACAATTTGTCAAACCTCTAAGTGGATAGGCTACAACAGCAGAAGACCAAAAAGTCTAAAAAATAAGTTAAAAAATTACATGAAAATGGCTCACTGGGTGCATAGCTTACATGAAATCCACTAAAATATGACATGGTGCATTCTCAACGATAATTGCAAGTTGTTTATGTTAAAACCAGGTCTCTTTCAGTCCATACTAACATGTCAATGTAATATGGGTGTGTGTGCAAATGACCACATCCTCATACTGCATACTAGCACCAAGGTTTTTAAACAGACTGGTGATCTAAAAAGTAGCCTAAATTGGCCACATTGTTTTACTGCCATACGGGGTCTCCCAAAATATGTTTTTTCAAAAGCCACCAAAATTTCCAGTTCTGTTCCTCTCTGAGACAAAGCAAGATAGGTGTGAGTTTCTCCTGAGACCACTGACTAACACACACACACACACACACACATTAACGTAAGAACAGGGGGCTCTGTCAGACACACAGGGTTTCTTTCTTAAATAGCCGTAGAGCCTCATTGGCCTAAACCCTCACCTAACTGGTATGGAATGTCCTACACTGCAAATTAATTTGAGTGTTTCAAGCAGGCATGTGGCTACTTGCGAGGAGCCATGATATTGAGGTCATTAGCAGTGATTTACTTTAATTAAAGCTGATAGGTAATTGATAGTATTGGCAGTTACCACCTACCTATCTGGTGAAACTTTTACCAATTACATGAAACCAGTACATGTGCATTATCCAGTGTATCAACAGATGTAGTAAAGCATCTCTTATCAAATGTGTAATACCATCAATAGCTTGTGATTATTAAAACAAATGTTCTTACTTGCATTACAAAATAATATTATGGTTAATTACTGAAGGCACCGGTACAATCAAGTGTTTTAATGAATACTTCTTGATCTCATAAAGTGGGCTCCAGAATTATTGGCATCCTTGATAAATATGTGCAAAAAGTGCTGCAAATTAAAAACTTATATAGTTATTGACATAAGCTTTATTTAACAACATGTATGCTTGATTAATGATTCAGTGGAAACCAAAGTCAAAAAAATATTTCACAAAACAGGTTCCACAATTATTGGCACCCCTGGTTCAATAATTTGTGCAAACACCCCTGGCAAAGATGACAACAAGGAGTCTTTTCCTATAATTTGTGTTCAGGTTAGAGAACACATTTGGAGGGATTGTTTTTTTACCATTCCTCAATTTTCAGAATCATTGATTTTGGTTGTTGTTTGCACTTAACCATTTCTTAGTGGATTTTGATTTATTCTTGGAGTCAACCTACTGGACAATCTACCTATTGCCAAGACTCCGCTTCCTAGCAGAGTCAACCAGATTTTCTGCCAAGATTTCCTGGTACTTTGTTGAATTAATTGTGCCATTGATCTTAAATGGCGCCCCTGGACCACTGGCAGAAAAATCTTCAAAACATCAAAAACAGTCTTTGTGTCACTCTTCCATAGAGTGTGTAGGTATGGAGAGGCCATTTTCTGTTAGTCTTTTAGACTATGTGACCCCAATACACAACAAATCTCTGCAATTCTTAAATTGTGGTCTGTGGGTTACTTTTGGCCTCCCTCACCATCTTCCTTGTCGTCCGTGTGGATAATATGCACTTGCATCCTCTTCCTGGCAAGTTTGCAACCACTTCATGTTTTACACCTTTTAATTATTGCCCTTAATATTTATGTTTTTTTTTTTGTTCCCATTACCTGACTTGTGATGGTCAATTACCATCTGTGTCTTCTGCATTGACAGTTCTTCGGCTTTTCCCATGCTGATGGTTAACAAAGGTAATTACTTGTTACCTCATTTTGTATACTCTAGTGAAACAGGAAGTGATGGAGTGACACAATATAATTGTCCTGCCAATTTCACTTTGTTTGATTTTATTTACAGTAATTGGGGGTGCCAATAATTTTTGCACCTGTGGTTTTCAGAAATAAATAGATTACTAAATGAGAAACATTGAAACATGAGAGTAAATGTATTGAAATAAAAGTATATAGTTTTCCCATACGTTTGAACATAAAATATAGATCATCACCCACGTTATTTATTATATGCAGCCTTTTTTCCATTTTTATTAAGGCTGCCAGTAACTCAGAGCCCACTGTATACCCATTGGTGTGTGTGTGTCTGTGTGTCTGTGTGTCTGTGTGTCTGTCTGTGTGTCTGTCTGTCTGTCTGTATTCTGAATGCTACAGATGGTATTTTGTCTTGCTTATCCCAAAAGTTACTATCAGGGTAAATCTCATTTAATCACCATCTTCATAATTTTGTCATCATCATAATAATGACAACAACACTATTGATGCATTGAATTAAATGTGTTATTTTTTATTAAATATATCTGTTAAATTAGAATAATTTAGAAATTTATTTAAAACTGTCTGATAGCAAACCAACTGGAGAAACACTAACTGCCAGGGTAATGAAATAAAATAATTGACTTGAAATGGGCTTTGGATATAAGGAACTGCCAAACAAAATACATCACATCAATAAAATCACAGATAAATATATTTTACATGTGAAGTGAGGTTTTAAATAACCTTAAGAATATAAAGAACGAGGGAATGCATAAGTACTATTTAAGGAAACGATTTAGTTTTTAAGCTTTAATTACATCTGGGAATTTGAAGATAAAAATATTGATCATCATAATTCGTCTAAATGCAGTTCCCGTAGTTGCGCGTACATTCGAGCAATGGTCGTGAACCCGCTTTCACGCGAGTGCCCGCAAGTGCTCGTGATACATTTGGAGAGATTTGCACCGCACATGCGCACGATGCGCAGGGGACATTTCCACAGAGAACTTTATTCGATACAACAGCTGACCGAGGCAAATTAATTCGAATGGAAGTGGTTAATATACAGCAGAATCATCACCTGGGAGTACTTTATCTCTAGTCTAGACTATTTCTTTAAATTAATTTAGTTAGGTAATCTATTCGTGTTTAACTTTGTTAAAATGCTGTATTATTTACATTTCTTACGAAGTTAGGATAGCGGTGAGCAAAGTTTGTGTTGGTAAACTGTTGGCAAGCTACAAATAGCTTACTGACTAAATGTACTAGCCACCGTAACTTCATTATTACAAACCGACTAACGCTGTCTGTAGCCTATTCGATTCGTAGGAGAGTTTACAAAAACCGTGGTAAAGTGGGGTAGGCTATTTCATACGTACGGGATTTCAGTCGTGTGTAAAGGACTTGGTGGACCCAACCCTTCGTTTTGCACCTAAGCCCGTTAACTTCGATATTTATTGACCGGCATTCGATTTGTTTTAATCGCAAGGACGCACGATACAAGTAATTGAAGTTCACATCGTACCTTCCTCATATAAATCATGAGATAATATCCAAACGGATTGTAGCTAGGTGTCGGTGTCATTAGGCTACACTGTAGCTGAGGTTTTTCTTTCTGCGCTCAGGGTTACTTCCTGGTGTGACAGAGAGAGGCAGTGCTGAGTTAGAGAGACAGAAATACAGATAGAAATTTAGATAGAAAAATACTGAGTGGAGAGAAGGAGTGAGTGAGGAGCAGTTGGCTGGTTTCCAGAAGCAGCCCCGCTCCACTCTTTTTGTGTATTTATAAAAATTATTTTAACGGTTTATTTTTATTTATAATACATGTATTTATTTGGATTATCTGAATCTCCGAGGTCCGGCTGCGAGAGAGGTTAAATCGAAATTGTATAGGCAACATTTTTTTTCGGAGCGACGGAGAAGCGTCGCGCGGATTTTTCGCACCGATCGTTCCTTTTTAATAACAATACGATCACTGATTTTTTAAGCTATTATTTCAGACCTTCAGTTTTAGAAAAGAGGTTAACGGAAGATGGGTTGTTTAGGCAACAGCAAGACCGAAGACCAACGCATCGACGAAAAAGCACAACGAGAGGCGAATAAAAAAATAGAGAAACAGTTGCAAAAGGAGAGACAAGCGTACAAAGCCACACATCGACTGCTTTTACTGGGTAAGGGTGAAGAATGCCTTTCATAATACACATGTACAATCTCTCCTGTTTTCACCCATTGTATTTGACAGCTCTTGCTATATGTCACCGAGGTGGGTATGCTCGCTTACGACTCTCTTGGTTTCTAAAGCTTCTCCCCTTTGCGGCGAATGCGGTCGTCGTCTATGCTTCTCATAAATGGCACTTGTATTTATTTATTTTTGCTTTATTTCGAAGGGGCCGGAGAGTCCGGAAAAAGCACTATTGTGAAGCAGATGAGGATCCTGCACGTCAATGGTTTTAATGCAGAGTGAGTGCACTGTTATTTTTAAACCGCTGCTACAGCCAAGACGACATGTTTTATAATGTATTTAACATTTTCATTCTGTAGTTGCCTTTACTTCTGTTTTAATGCGTTTCTTTCACCGTGACAGTCGATTACTTAGCCACCCAAGGCAGAAATACATTGTCGCTTAGCAGGATTTTGTCTAACACTGCAGCGCTTACAGGGCCCGTAGCAGCACCAGCATGGCGACGAGTTTCCAGCGCTATCTCGGCACTGACAACATGAAAGGCGAAACAGTTCAGGGATCACAGTATAGACGCTGGCGTTCCCGGATTCCGGCCATCTCAAAATTTACACTTATTTCAATTGGCCGATTACATTCTGCAGTAATTCCATTTTTCACATCGCCGACTGACTGAAGCTTTCGTGTGTCTGATATCTGACGCATCATTACAGTCTGAATTGTGTTCATGCATGTACAAGCATACGGAGCTGCCGTTTGTAATGTTGCCATGTCGCTGGCTATGTAGTTCCACAGTATTGATTATAAGTATGCAACGATTTTCTTGTGTGATTGCAGTTACATACCGGTCTCTTTTTTCATATAGGGAAAAGAAACAAAAGGTCCTGGATATTCGGAAAAATGTGAAGGATGCCATAGTGGTAAGTCGCAGTTTAAACATGTTCTCCTTTTTCGATTAAAAATGGTGTTTGGACACTTCCTGCACGTTCGTAATGCAGTCCAATTTAACTGATAATAAAGGATTATGACTTAATTTGTCTGGTATTTATCTATCTTAATCACTACTTTTGTTTTATCCTATTTCTAGACTATAGTTTCGGCGATGAGCACTTTAATACCGCCAGTTCCACTAGGCAACCCCGGAGACCAGTTCAGAGTCGACTACATCAAGAGTATAGCCCCTCTCTCTGACTTTGACTATACGGAGGTAAGGCTTATGTACTTCCCCTCCCTCTACACTGTTCTTTCAATATAGGCGCAGGCCAGACATTTCTTTATTCTTTCTATATTTTCCTAATTTAACATTTTCTAGCTTTTGCCTGAACACAGGAGTAGCCGATAATAGTAGTTGTATGTTGTATGTCCCTTTGGGTAAATCTTGGTGTAGTTGTGGTAGGCATTTTTTGGCGATCCTCTCCTATGAATGGTAGAAGTATTTGAATGGTGAAAGATGAGAGATGAACTAAATAGGCACTGCTTTGACTGCACAAAATGCCCACAAAGTCTGTTGGTGTTGTGCTCTGGCTGGCTTGCCCCGAATGTGGAAGAATAGGCTTTGAAGTACTCAATTTTCGCTATTGTACAAATGTGTGAATTTGACGTCTGAGATCAGCTATCATATTTGGCTTGACATGTTCATGGGAGCCCTCAGATGCGGTGTGTGTGTGGTCGTAAAATGACATGCATTCCTGCTTTATCAGTTATTCAGTGAAGGGTGACATACACTTGTCTTTTAAAGCAGTTTTTGGGGTGTTATTTAGGGTGTCATGTTTGACTTATTTTGCTTTTCTCTTGAGTTCAAATGTGTATCTGAAAGCGACCTTTTAGTTCTAAGCGTGAAGTATTGCCTAAAAACAAATCTTCCCTGTTGGCTTAACAGGAGGGCTGGTGTATTGCATTTACCTGGACACACTCATCTTGGATTAATTATTGTTGAACTAAGTTGTGGTTACTAGCTGTGCTGCCTGGTTGAATGGTGTGTATGTAGCCTAACTGATCGATCCCTTATGCTGCAACTTTTATTGTATTTATATTTAGGTTTTGTTCAAAACCTGAAAGTGGAATTATAATATTTTACTTTCTGTGTGTGATATTTCCTCCCTGTGTATCTGCCTGTTTGTCTGGATTTAAGGGTACAAAGGTTCTCGGCTGGTGCTGCTTTAAGTTTCTCAGTGTTAAAGCTGTGGCATGGTCAAATTTAGGCCTGAAACCAGGCTTGGACATTCTCTATTTACTTATAAGCATCGGCTGCGTGTACGTGTGTGTGTGTGTGTGTGTGTGTGTGTGTGTTTGTTTATCTGTGTGTCTGTTTTTGTGTGTTGCTGAGGGATGTGACAGGATGTGTTTTTGTCTATAGAACCGCAGCAACACTAATTGACTGAAACTGGGGTGGGGGGGGGGGGGGTGGACAGGCGTGCAACATGGTGTGTTAGCAGTAGCAGGTCCCAACTCCCCTTCCCGGCTGGTCCCCAGTCCCTATTCCCCTCTCTGGCCGGTCCCCACTTCCCACTCCCCTCTCTTGCCGGTCCCCGGTCTGTCCCCACTCCCCTCTCTGGCCGGTCCCTGGTCTGTCCCCACTCCCCTCTCTGGCCGGTCACCGGTCTGTCCCCACTCCCCTCTCTGGCCGCTCCCCACTTCCCACTCCCCTCTCTGGCCGGTCCCCACTTCCCACTCCCCTCTCTGGCCGGTCCCCACTTCCCACTCCCCTCTCTGGCCGGTCCCCGGTTTGATCTCGGCCTGGTCTGTCCCCGTTGTCACTGCTGGCTGCTGCCAGGGGCCGTTTTCTCTCTGCCATTTCTGCCATGCCAGTCCTGCTGTAGTCAGTCCCACCACATTACCGCAGAACTCGTATTCATCCCAGATTGCTGAAACAGTTTTCATTAAAAAAAAAAAAAAAAGCTAAGATGGAAATCTGTTGCCCTGAGTGTGTTCTTCAGCTTTTCTCTCTATGAAATTAATTTTCTGTTTAATGATCATGTGCCCCTCACCACAGGAAGTGATGGGGCTCATGTAAATGCCATCCCCTGGAAAATGCTCTGCTTCACAGTTATCTTCCTCGTGCTCATGGGAGTTGCAGTTTTCTTTGAGTAAGAGTCAATTTTTTCCACTGTCAGGCTTGCTTTGGGCTACAGGTACAGAGAGCTAAAGCAGGATTACAGCCTCTCAGTATAGTGGCCTGTTTTTGGCTTTAAGCATTTGACATGAATGGATCTTTGTGTAATATCACAATACTGCACTTAGTGTACTGTAGGTAATTCTTTCATCTGCAAAAAGTGTATTCCCAAAGTATTTAGAACATGGATTTCAATTTCAATTCAATAATCGTGAATGTAATCCTTTAATCGCTTCTCAGAGCTATAGTGTTCAACTGCAGTCTTTAACATTTTTCAGTATATTAAATATTAAACTAAAACCCTATTTAATTGTGGACCTTGGTTTAGTCTGTTAAGTGAGTGATCATTTATTGTAAAATTTGTTTTCTTAATTACTTCGCAATAGCTTGTGACACATTGAAGAAAGGGCCTATTGGGGAAACAAACTTGACTGAATATTCGTTGGAGATTATAACAAAATGGCCGTAAAGTAAATTTAGAGTTGCTAAATTATTTTTGGTTACTAGCCTAAATTCTATTGAGCTATATCTGATATTGGCCTCCACCTCTTTCTGTACATAAACTCTATGTTGAGAGAGAACTTTAACATTTTTTTAGCATTTGCTTGTCTGCGCTCTTGCGCTTGTGGTTCTGGTGTAGTATAACAATTGAAACCGTGTTTCGGCTAATGGTGCGTCAGCCACACCAATGCTCATGAAGAGCACATGTCTGTTAGTGGTTTACAGGGCTGTCTGATTAACTCGGTCATACGAACCACCGCTGCTATGCAACAACATTCAGTGAGTCACATTAAGGTGAGGGTATGAGGTTGACGGCTGAAACCTGTCTGTGTGGGGTACAGATCATGTGTGAGAGAGAGGGATCAGGTTTCACTTCTTACTCTGAGGATATGTATTTTGTGCCAGGAGGAACAGCCTAGCCCATGTTTGGCCTTGCAATTTCAGTGGTTACTCAGCATTTGTCTTTTTTTATCTTGAAGTTGCAGTATTTGAGCCAGTATATTACAGTGCTCTGTTTTCTGTACAGTGAACCTACATTTTGAATACTCTAGAAATGTTTGGATTTGAAGAGGCAATATTAACCGTAAGCCA
Organism: Conger conger; assembly: GCF_963514075.1. Lineage (NCBI taxonomy): Eukaryota > Metazoa > Chordata > Actinopteri > Anguilliformes > Congridae > Conger > Conger conger. Next base: position 31,935,091 of record NC_083768.1, read on the forward strand.
TTCGCTGTCTGTATTTCTGACACGGGGCTTGTCAACAATCGCAGGTGTTTTTCCGTCCTTCCTCAAAGTAAAGCGTTTCCGTTGACTGTGTCGCTGCATTCGAAACTGCATATTTGGCATACTACTCAAGCTACATTTCCATGGGAATCAACCTGAAATTTAGTATGAGTAGTATGCTAGAATGCGGCTTCAAACATCGCCTGTGAGTACAAAACGGAAGCATCCAAACCTCAGAAATGCCAATTTGATGGACTTTATATTTGTGGAGTAATGAGCAATGTGGAATATATCCGCCACAGAGCGCTCCTCCCAATCAGAAATGCTAACTGACTTTAGTACCTGCCCGAGTGTTCAACAGTGAACAGAAGTGCAATGCAAATAAACATGTTTTTTTCTTTTATGACGTAAAGACGGCACAGGTATTAAGGCATCTTGTGATTACATCGATGTGTGGTTTGTGCGCAGTGATGATTTCATTTTTCAGTCATTCAGTGAAAAGCGAGCCCTACGCTGTTAAAGTCAGCCTCCACTGAAAACACCTGCGAAAGTCATCTCTGTATTTGTTGTATTTCCATCAACTGTTCTAAGTGTGCTTTGGAAATACTTAGCATCTCTCTGAAATACTTACTGTGCACTTTCCCTGACGATTATCCATCGTTCTAGTATTTGGGCAGTATACATCATCAGTCCGACTGTAGTACGCTGTGCCAAACACCTTCTGATATCATGGCTGAAACAACCGTTCGCAGGAGTGACGCTGTTTTAGAGCCCACCGTTTCAACTTTGGACTTTAAGAGTTGATTGGCTGCGAGCGATTTGAAAGTGGATCAATAAATAAATAGGGTTGGCTGAAAACAACAGGGACCTGCGTGGCCTGAGTATGGTGCGGACCGTGACGTCATAAGCCCTGTGAAGATGGAAAGCGTTTCGTAAGCCCGTCGGACAGAGGGGAAAGGCCCGGAACGTCAGTCAGGCCGCAGAACTGGACTTTCACCCACATAGTAAGGGCCTATTATTCGGCATTTCCTGTTCTACAGTTCCCAACACGGTGAGGTACAGCTCACACACAGCGAGTGCAAAGGACCGGACACCTGTGCAGGCACGTTTTACTGGTCCTATCACACGTGGTGCTGCAGGAAGTCGGTTTTAAATATCAGTTATATGATATTTCTGTGGTCATCACCTTATTGAGATCAGATTCAGTGTTTTCTTTTCAATCTGGTTCTTATTTTCATAGTATTTTCCATCATCTCTAGTTTTGATTCAGTGTATTTCCCCCAGCTTCATTGTTTTAGGCTTTTTTTTTTAGTGGTTTGTTTTTCTCTGTAGCTTCACAACAGTGTCTATGGTGCATATATACAGGTTCACTTTACCTCACACAAGTCCAGTTTATCTAAGGCTCTTATTTGGAAAGCTAATGTGAAAGTTGACATTTATTTGCCGAAATTAAAATCAAAATAACGGTTTCTACTTACAGAATTGACCTACCGTACTTAACTATTCTGCGTGCGCAAATATTTATGGTTTAGTGGTGTGTGGCTCACCTTTCTAATATGGAAAATCACAATCTTACACCTGCTGCAATGACTGATTATTTATCAGACTATTATGAGGATGTCGTTGTCTCTTCACTTTGATGGCTGCTCGTATTTATTTGAACCGGAACACACGGGCAAGGAGCTCATTCAAATCTTTGTGGGAAATGATGGAAAATGCGATGAGAATAAGGATCGTACCGTCGGCAGTAGGCCACAGACAGGGCTCATTGTAAATGGTGAAGCCCCGTCTGATTTCACAATCATGCCTCTCAGGAAAGAGTATCGAAATAGCCAAACATCCTGAATCGCTGAGTCGGTTAGCCGGCGTCACAAGTGCTCATTTCTCCTCCGATCGAGACTAGCGTCGTAAGGAGAGGTTCCAGTCCAAGTAGGAGAACGTGAGCCCCATTCCTATAAACAGACATGCGGCAGGGTTGATTTGTTCTGAATGTGGAATTCTGGCTGTAGTAGGACGAGCTGCAGTTAGGTAATGCTATGTGGACCACTGCTGAGCGCTTGTGAATGTACATGTAGCCTAAATGCCGGACAGACGGGCTAAACGCTCTGCCCCTGCGCGTACTGGAACACGGAAACCCCTGCCGCTATCCTGCGGCTTATCAACACACCACGCATGACCATAGTTTTCTCCCTCTGCTATCAGCCATTTATGCTCCGAAGAGGTTTTGCTGAGATTTCAGCTTTGGCTCTGAAGCAAGTTGCCATCTCATCGGAGTTTATTATTGGCTATGATTCTGCTCTTGTCAACCATTTTCTGTGAAATAAATAAAAATTAAAAAAATTATCCACAACGTTAACATCTTTTGCACTGTTTTCTTAGTGTCTTTATATCTTCTGTCTTTGTATATAAAAGGGGACTTCCTTTTATGGTGCGACAAGTGAATTCTGTCTGCCCCAGAATTCCTGTCTTTGATATTGTTTGTGTAGTTGTTGAAGCTACAGGGAGATGTTTTGATAGATAGTTGTTGGGATGGCAGATGACTCATGTTGTCGGGGGTGGGCTGTCATTGGCATTTCAGCCAATGACCATACCTTTATTGCAATTTCCCCTCCCCCCACAACTTCATTTGTGATTAACATGGTCTTTTTCTGATATTATAACTTATGGATTGCTATGGCTGTCCAGTTTAGTTGTGAATTTATTAATGCATCATATTTAATCTATAGGCGTTTACTGGTGTGTTTGCAGTAAAACTTGTACACTGTTATTCCCATAGCATGAGACTAGCGCTCCGTTATTCCTGTAGCATGAGAGTGGGGCTCTGTTATTCCCGTAGCATGGGACTAGCGCTCTGTTATTCCCGTAGCATGGGACTAGCGCTCTGCTATTCCCACAGCATGAGACTAGCGCTCTGTTATTCCCGTAGCATGAGACTAGCGCTCTGTTATTCCCATAGCATGAGGGTAGCGCTCTGTTATTCTTGTAGCATGAGACTAGCGCTCTGTTATTCCCGTAGCATGATACTAGCGCTCTGTTATTCCTGTAGCATGAGACTAGCGCTCTGTTATTCCCGTAGCATGAGACTAGCGCTCTGTTATTCCTGTAGCATGAGACTAGCGCTCTGTTATTCCCGTAGCATGAGACTAGCGCTCTGTTATTCCCGTAGCATGAGACTAGCGCTCTGTTATTCCCGTAGCATGAGACTAGCGCTCTGTTATTCCCACAGCATGAGACTAGCGCTCTGTTATTCCCGTAGCATGAGACTAGCGCTCTGTTATTCCCGTAGCATGAGACTAGCGCTCTGTTATTCCCGTAGCATGAGACTAGCGCTCTGTTATTCCCACAGCATGAGACTAGCGCTCTGTTATTCCCGTAGCATGAGACTAGCGCTCTGTTATTCCCACAGCATGAGACTAGCGCTCTGTTATTCCCGTAGCATGAGACTAGCGCTCTGTTATTCCCGTAGCATGAGACTAGCGCTCTGTTATTCCCACAGCATGAGACTAGCGCTCTGTTATTCCTGTAGCATGAGACTAGCGCTTTGTTATTCCCATAGCATGAGACTAGCGCTCTGTTATTCCTGTAGCATGAGACTAACGCTCTGTTATTCCCACAGCATGAGACTAGCGCTCTGTTATTCCTGTAGCATGAATAGCTATCGATGAGACTGTTCTTTTAGACAGCACTTTGCAATATATGATAATGCTACATGCAGTAACAAGTACCAGCTCAGTCCATAGTGTCGCAAAATGCTAATTTGACTAGTGTCTCCCTACTGCATCTGTTCAGGGTCTACAGTATATGACTTTGGCTCTATATGTTGAAAGCCCAGTTTAAAAAATAATAGACAATTCTGTAGAATTATGTATAGAATTTAATACTTATGTGAAGTATTGCCCTGGGCCCAACTGGCGTGTGCTTTGGTCACCTGTGGGAGTCACCTGCCAGGATTTATAATGTAATGAGGTAATGTTGTGCAAACATGGACTTAGGATGGGGATCCCAAAGACTTGTTTTCTGGAATGTTGTCGAATAACCTCCAGATTACAGGGAACAAATAATTTTGTGTCAGAAATAAACATACGCCATTTTAAATCTGTGTGGTAGTTTCCCATCATCAGCGGTAATTCCCCTACTCTAGTGTGGCACAAGCCTTATATGAGATCACATGTAATCCTGCACACCGATGCTTCTAATAAGCCTGCAGAGACTGTTTCACTGGGAAAGGGGACATTGTCAGTTAATTTATTCTGATAAAGTTTAAAAACTGTGCTGGCTTGAAACCTGCATGGGCACTTTTCAGTAACCTTGGTCACGATGCAGAAGCAGTATTGCTGAAGTAAACCTGTGTAAAGTCATAATGTGAAAGTACTGTAAATAGCATGTCTGCTAAGCAAAAAAATAAAAAATGCAATGCAAGTTTCACATCAGAAATGTATCGGTAAAATAATAACTGTCTATGGTTTAAAAGGGGGACAATGGGGATTGGGCATCATTAATTGTAACGTTACATCAACATGAATGTACTAATGTATCGCACTGCTCCTGGGTGGCACGTTTTCGGCAGTGAGCTCAAACAAGCTTTAATCAGTATTTTAAAATGGCTTCCTTTTGGCCTTTTTGATTATGGATTTTTAATGGAGCCCAGGAAGTGATGTATTTTTGGAAAATACTTTTTAAATGAACTCTCGGGAAGTAAGTTATGTTTGTCTTCATGATGGCACAGCCAGTTTGTGGCTTTTCTGCCTCCAAATCCTCCGTCTAGAATTTAGCATTTGAGGTTAGTTTGAGAGAAAATATCTGTGGTCACGGAGGACGCCCCCTCCTTCACTCTGAAATGGTGTCTCCCTGTCTGCACCGGAGCACCTGCAGTACCTGCATACAAACATCAGTGTTATTTAAGGAGCGGGTGAAACCACTGAACACAGTGCTGGGGAGGGAAACGTATAAAGCGGTGTGTCAGCTCAGTTTGCTTGGGGGAAGTTTGCTCAGATACGTCTGATGGTTGCTGTTATGGTATGTTTTCCCTTCTGCCATTTTTAGACTGCAGAAAATATGCAGATTTTTAAATAGAGTTGCACTTTTCATTTATTCTGAAAAGAGAAATGGCGCTTACTGTTTAAGTTTAACTGAAATTATGACCCTGTTGAAAATTACATTTCAGTGGCTCTGTTAATTTGGCCTAATGCGACCAAGTCTTTGTCTTGATTTGTGTTAACTTTCACTGAAGGAACAACTTTCACGATGCCCCTACATTTAAAAAATAAATAAATGAAACCTGCTCCTTTTTATTACTTTTGAAAGATATTGGAAGCAAAGCAGGCTTTTGGCCTTAGAGAGAATGGTTTTATACATGCTCTCTCTGTTCAGTGTGTGAAGGCACTGGAGACGCAGCCTGAGGCCCTACCTAAAATTGGCTGTGTTTTTGTAAATTTGCTGTAACTAAAGTAACACATGAAAGTGTGGCTGTGCTACTGTGCTTCTCGGCTGTTATCTAACGCAGAGCTTTTTAATCCAACAAAAGTAGCGACGATGGCCCATCGGTCCGCTGCTTTGACGCTGCTTTCTGGGGGTTCCGCTCTGAACTCACAAAGTCCTTCGAGAGGGAAGAGGAGGGTCATTCACACAATTAAAAAATGTTAAGCGTCACCTTTCGATGTTAAAGGCAGTTCTGCTGAGTTACTGCGACGGCTCTAACCCAAACGTCTGATTGACACACCAGCTTTCGGTGCTCAGCGTTGGTGGCGTGGCCAAAATCAGCATCACTTTTCGCCCCGAAACTATATGTAATAATAATAATACGTATGTTAATGCTAATATCAGCTGCAATTTGGCACGTGGATGTGTGAGCTTAATTGTCTGTCCACACTGACTGCGGTACTCATGTCTGTCTGAAGATGATGTCAAGATATGTGCTTGTGAGGTACATTAATTACAATACAATACAGCACAACTTTATTGTCCACACAAAGTGTAAAATGGTCTTTGGCTTCGCATGGCCTTACGTTATGATGTAATGACCATTGATTTCTGACCCAGACAGAGGGTGAAGTGCTGAGGAGAGACCTGGCCTAGGCTCTCACAGGGCCCCAAATTCAGTTCACAAGACTATTTCCAGTTCCAGTCTCAAGTCATTGGTTTGGATTATGTAAAAGTGTGTTGAATGGGCACAGTGCAGTTTATTCTTTTGTTTGGGTGGGCTCTCTTCTTTTGGCCTCCCTGCATTATGCTGCTTCACCTGAGGGCTCCAAAGTAACCTCCAGAGCCACATTCGGCTATGCAAATCTTCTCAACTGTTTACTAACAAACTCACCCATTTCCTTAGCTCTGTTTGCTAAAGCAGCTCCTCTTTTGTTTGCTAAAATGGCTGATTACCTGGAAGGAGCTCGTACCTGAACAGATTATGTATACTCCCACTGTCAGTGTTTCTATTAAACACACCCGGAGTACCTTACTGTCGTCAAAGTGTGGCATTTCACATGGTTTCACAACAGAAAATAAATTGTGCTCCCTCTGAGGCATTGGTAATGGCAGCAAGACGAACCTGCCCTAATGTTAACTCATTAGCCACATTTTGGTTGTTCTAATGTTAGCTCATTAGCCACATTTTGGTTGTTCTAATGTTAGCTAGTTAGCTAGCTAGCTTGTTTCTTCTAACATTAGTGCTATACGTCTTGGTTGTGCTAACCGGCAAACTAGCTAGGTAGCAAGTTTGGTAACTTGTAAAACCGCAATTCTTTCATATTTTCTTCAGTAGGTAGCTGTTCAGCCAGCAGGCTTTGTGTGTGTGTGTGTGTGTGTGTGTGTGTGTGTGTGTGTGTGTGTGTGTGTGTGTGTGTGTGTGTGTGTGTGTGTGTGTGTGTGTGTGTGTGTGTGTGTGTGTGTGTGTGTGTGTGTGTGTGTGTGTGGGGGTCAGTTGAAGTAACACTTAAACCAATTTGCTTGAAAACTGCACTTGTTGCTGTGTAGATAAATTAAAACAATTTAGCTTGGACCTGTGTGTGTTGATGACCATGCAGTGCTTCTTCTGAATTGGGACTTTTAACTGCCGAGGTCTGAATGTTCTAAACCTGTGGGCTTCAAAGACCCTCCTGAGGTTTCTCGCCAACAGAACTGGTTAGCAGGGTTTTGCTGAGTGTGTTGCTTTGTGGAACACGTGTTAATATTGTTATTCATGTTTAAAAAAATATATATATATATTGTTATTCATGTAAAAAATAAAAACCCCAGCCCATTGCTGATATTTATAAAGCAGTTATTGATCTCGTGGGAGCCTAACTATAGCTCACCTCAGCAATGTGGATAAAAGGAGGACCACACTTTTTAAAACAATGGCGTAACGCATGCCATACTGTATCTGTGCAGAGGCACGGTACTGTATGGGTAAATTAGGCTTTAAAAGATCTCAACCCAGTACTCCTATGGAGTCAGTCAGGCTGCACTCATTTCAGTTGAGTTGCTTCTCAACTGTCTCTTAATGAGTTTTTAAATGTTTTAGTAGTGAAGGTAAGGACAGTCTTTTCAGAGTGTTGGGCAATACACAGCTCTTGCGTTGCTTGTGTGCCCCGCAAAAGGTTCAGGTGAGGCGACATCTTAACTTCATTCGAGCGACTGGGCATCATTTGGCTTGCTAAATGCGCAGTGAGAATGCAGTGTGTGGAATGCAGGTTCTGGTGGTTATATGTGGTGTGTGTGGTTCTGGTGGTTATATGTGGTGTGTGTGGTTCTGGTGGTTATATGTGGTGTGTGTGTAGGAGTGATTAGCGGAGGCAGGGGGGGCAGTGATAGAGTGAACTCAGCTTGTTCTTTGCTGGGCTCCACTGTAGGGCAGTACATCTCACACACTGCAGTTATTCAGCCCCATTCAGCCCCTCTGTGTCACAAGCCTCTCTGGAAATGAGCCTGCGGGGCTCTGCTCTACTTTACACAGCCGCCCCGCCACGCCAGGAGAGACTGCAGGATCAGGGCCCGTCTTCTGCGCCGTGTGCTGGGGTGGGAGAGGAGAGGAGGCCCAGTGTAGAGTAGTGGGAGAGGAGGCCCAGTGTAGTGGGAGAGGAGAGGAGGCCCAGTGTAGTGTAGTGGGAGAGGAGGCCCAGTGTAGTGTAGTGGGAGAGGAGGCCCAGTGTAGTGTAGTGGGGAGAGGAGGCCCAGTGTAGTGTAGTGGGAGAGGAGGCCCAGTGTAGTGTAGTGGGGAGAGGAGGCCCAGTGTAGTGTAGTGGGAGAGGAGGCCCAGTGTAGTGTAGTGGGAGAGGAGAGGAGGCCCAGTGTAGTGTAGTGCGAGAGGAGGCCCAGTGTAGTGGGAGAGGAGAGGAGGCCCAGTGTAGTGTAGTGGGGAGAGGAGGCCCAGTGTAGAGTAGTGGGAGAGGAGGCCCAGTGTAGTGTAGTGGGAGAGGAGGCCCAGTGTAGTGTAGTGGGAAGAGGGGGCACAGTGTAGTGTAGTGGGAGAGGAGGCACAGTGTAGTGTAGTGGGAGAGGAGGCACAGTGTAGTGTAGTGGGAGAGGAGGCCCAGTGTAGAGTAGTGGGAGAGGAGGCCCAGTGTAGTGGGAGAGGAGAGGAGGCCCAGTGTAGTGTAGTGGGAAGAGGGGGCCCAGTGTAGTGTAGTGGGAGAGGAGGCCCAGTGTAGAGTAGTGGGAAAAGGGGGCACAGTGTAGTGTAGTGGGAAGAGGGGGCACAGTGTAGTGTAGTGGGAGAGGAGGCACAGTGTAGAGTAGTGGGAAGAGGGGGCACAGTGTAATGGGAGAGGAGAGGAGGCCCAGTGTAGAGTAGTGGGAAGAGGGGGCCCAGTGTAGTGTAGTGGGAAGAGGGGGCACAGTGTAGTGAGTGAGGAGAGGAGGCCCAGTGTAGAGTAGTGGGAAGAGGGGGCACAGTGTAGTACAGTGGGATACATTAATGGTATTGACTAACTGTGGCTCCAACATTCCACTCCATATAAAAAAAAATACCAAAATATAAACTTGACCCCTAAAACCAGTTCTGAAGTGGCATATAAGATGCGGGTGGCTCGTAGTTGTTGTGGCGTTTGCAGGGAGCGGAACAGCAGGGCAGTAATATGGAGCCTACGTGCCCTCAGAGCTGTGACAGACACCTGCTCTGCGGCTCTTCAGCAGCCATGCAAACCACATCGCTGAGTGGAGTCAGCAGGAAGTGCATCGGGTGGCCAAGGGCGTGGCGTATTGGGAGAGGATGTTTCGGCGTGTGTCTGTGTGCTTGTTCACTTGTGTCTTTGTGTGCTTTTGTGTGGGGCTGGAGGAGAAATGTTTGGAGTGTGTGTGTGTGTGTGTGTGTGCACCCATCACCTGCCCCCCTGCCACCTCTTCCTCACTCGTGTTAGAAGCTGCACCGCCCGTCCGATTCGGCAAACGGCCACACGTAAGGGAAACCTCACAGCGCAATGGCTTAAAACCAGTCCGCCTTATAACCACAAAATGTCCTTTCATAGGTGCCAGTTTGGGAGGAGTATGTGTGAGGGTGTTCATGCTTAGACAGATTTAGGGAACCCCAGCCCCTGAGTGACGAAACGCGAAATAGCGGCTTTTCCGTTATAAAATATTTTCTGGATTTTCTTTTTTGCATACTGCTATTCAAACCGATTAGCAGTAAAGGGACATATTCAAAAAAGAGTTATCTAAACTGTCTGTTAGTTGTTTTTATGAACTGGTTTTATGTAACTAACATGTACAGTCGGTTACTTCTAAATGGCATGCGGGAAGGTTGAGCACTTCAGTTTTCTGGGCTGAACTTTAACAGCGTGTGAAAGAACACGCACACCATAAAGCAGCAGCACTAACGGGCGAGAGGGTGAAAAGGTACGGTCAGTACATGTAGTCAGTATATGTAGCAGAGGAAGGTCCAGGCGGTGAAGGCGTGCTGAGCAGGCAGCTGCACGTCCGTTACAGACGCGTTCGGCTCGGTGGCTTTCGCTCGGCGCGATGCTTTCAGTTTTGCTTCCTCTCTTTGTCCTGTGAGCTCCCTGGCTGGCGGCCCTCTCGCAGGTCTGTGAAGGCGGCCATTTAAACCGGATCCGAGCAGGAAACGCACGGGGCCGGCTGCGGTCAGCTGATCGCCGCCGGCCTATGGGAACAGAGGGGAGTTTGATGTCCGTGTGTCCGTCAGCGCGGCGGGCGGAGGCTGTCGTTTCCACGGGCTGGAGAGCTCCTTCCTGAGACACAACCGCCGTCTAAAGATAGGCTCATTCTCACTTCAGCCATGACTCATCACCGGCCTAAATGTGACACAGGGCTAAACATAGACCAGAATGCACGGATTATCGCCGGCTTGCGAATACACACACACACAGCCTAAATGTTTATATCTTTTTTTGATGGCGGTCCACGGCGGGATTAGATTCCGGCGGGTTTTTAGGCAGCCGCAGTCTGGGTGTTCCATTACGTAAGGTTCTTGCGGCCGCATCGATCTACAGGGCTTGAAATTAAAACGATCGTCTTCATTTCACTCATGGGTATTCTCCGTTTACCGCAAAGGCCTGTTTGAGCAGACAGGCTTTCTTTTTTTTTTTTTTTAAACAACTGCTGAACATGAATGTGGAAGCAGGCCTTGATTCATATCGCTGGCTGGCTGCACACAGGCCTGTACTGTGAGTGACAGCGGGGAACACTAGCAGCATTCGCAGAGCAAGGCGCAAATCTCAAAGCTCTATACAGGGAGAGATGGTGTGGGATTCATCATTTATATATTATATGTTATGTATTTATTATTTATTCTGTTATTCTTATTAAGGGATGTTTAGGTGCTCAAACTGGGAATGAGGGCAGGGTACCTTGAACCCACAAACTGAGTCAGAGCCTTGCTATGACATCACACCCAGGAAACAGGGTCTCCTTTAGCACTGTGTCCCCATTCTCTAGCACTGCGAAATGCCGCAATGTTGGACTTAAGTGCAGGTGCTTATTTTTCATTCTGGTCAATACCATCGCTGTGTTTTTGAACAAAGAACATTCATTAGAAACAACATGCAGAAAGGTGTAATGGGTTTATTCCAGAGACGAGACTGTAGCGGTGTATGTTAAATGTGGTGAATTGGGTTATCCACACTTGTGTTAGTGTGGATGGCTTTGGTGCCCCAAAGCATATTCATCACTGCAAGTGTTCTTTTGAGCACACATACACAATGAAAAATGGAAAATGGCATTGGGCTCAGTTCATATATTTGTGCATTTTTGCGGCTGTAAAGTGTGAATGTTGCTGCTAAAAGTTAAAGGACATGCACAATGAGGTGGTGAAACAAAATGGCTGCATCACTTGTTATTAATGATCACTGCTGAAAAGGAGAGATGTGACATTTTACTGTCCTTGTACATCACTACAAACACACACTCGCACGCACGCACATACACTCGCACGCACACACTTCAGATTGTGCTACTCCGGTAATGGAGACACTAATTGTGCATTTAGGGACTCTTTGAGAAGCAGACCGTAGGTTCAGGTGGAAGATGACAGGAATTATTCAGCTGTCGTATACGTATCAGATGGGGACACCAGGGAGATTTTAGCAGTGTCATGTTTTAGACCAAGGGTTGGTGTGCAGCTTAACGATCGCTGTCCTTTTAATCTGTGTGTGTGTGTGTGTGTGTGTGTGCGTGTGCGTGCGTGTGTGTGTGTGTGAGAGAGAGAGAGAGAGAGAGACAGAAACAGAGAGAGATAAATGCAGTGAAGTTTGTTTGTCTTGGTGTTTTTGTTCTTGGTCTGGTCCCACTAACATGGCGTGTGAATATCAGCCGTGGGACTTTGGAGCTGCTGTTTTATGCTGGGCTATCCTCCTGGCTTGGTTGGGTCCTTAGGCCTCATAGGAGTAAAAACTTAACTACAGGATCTGGCTGGCTGACTTCAAGGATACGGAACGTACCAGAAGAAATTGCCTCATGACGGCAGTATGTTGGAAATCTAAGGAGCCTGTAGTCATCCCAGCCTTCTGGCGGCCTTCATTAATTAGCAACTCTGTCTTATCTGAATGTGTAAAACACCTGGTGAAAAAGTGGCCATTTAAAGCTATGGAAACGGAAGAGTGCCTTAATGGGTACAGAGGAGCCCCTTCGGAGTTGTGCGGTTGGTCTGTCTGTGTCTGTCTGTCTCTCTGGTGTGCGGTGTGCGTGATACCGTCTTCGCCATTTTGCGGAGTGATTACGCAACAGTGTGCAAGTGTTGCCGCACGCTAATGACCATGTACATATTCTCCTCGCTTGTTTTGACAAAGGTAGTTACAGGCCTCTCAGGTGACTGCCATTATCGCTGTGTTTGCCAGGCTCCCCCCCCCCCCCCCCCCCGGGACCCGGTTAGGATCCTTCCTGCACACCACAGCTCCGTCCCACCAGGGAGATTCCTCCACCACTGCCCTCTGTTCCTCCGCTCTGCCTCCTGCCTGTCCCCTCCTCTCCCCCAGCCTCTCACCTGCGCACGGTTACAGAGGATGTGCCCAGAGCTCCGGGAGGCGCTGGGCCGGAGACCAGCGAAGGCCACTAGGTCTGAGGGCGGCGGGACTGAGGGAACTGGACATCAGAACCCGGCTCTAGCCCCCGTCTGCTCGCACTCTGAAACTTTAGCCCGTGTAATTAGGGCATTAGCGCACTCTCTCTCAGTCTCCCTCCCCTGACGTGGCCCCTCCCCCTCGGGCGGCGCAGCCAGTCAGCTGAGCCGGTGAGCGGAGGTACAGGGAAGCCTCCCCGGGCGGTGCAGGCGGTCATTAAGCGTAGCCTGGGGGTGCGGGGGAGGCTTTTTTTAACCCGCGCTAATGGCTCCTCTGCTATCGTCCTGCCGCTAATGATGTCGCTGATGAAGGACCTGTTTGCAAATTGAAGGGACCTGACGGTCATTAGTTTTGTTTTTATTTGGTGCTGGCGAAGGCCCCAGAGCCGCTCGTCTCCCCCGGCTCCCGCAGAGGGGACCCCGAGTCTCCCCGCGCGGTCCCAGAGCTCCGGCTCATCCTGTTGTTTGACACGCCGTCCCTCTCCGATCAGGGTCGCTCTGTTCCGCTCCGAACCTGCTGCCGCACCCCCACAAGTCATTCCGTCTTACCAACATGGACCCGGCCTCACCCTCTGCTTTTACTGACGTTTGGCACGACAAAACAAGGACACCATTTTCACATTGAGGTCTAGGTTTATAGTAGACTGTGTTAATTTAAAGTAGGAATGCTGTGTAGTTTCTGGGTTTTGTCAGGCTCCATAAAAGATCTACTTCTGAAGAGGAAGGAAGTGTAATTAAATTTAAACGGGTTCCCAATGAAAAAAATATTATACACGTTAGTTTGGATTCCCCTAAAAGTGTTCTGAGCTCACACGGTAGGGTTAAGTCATTGCCGTAGCAACGGTACCTGCCATAGTAACAGTATTGGATCTTATTCCCCTCGTAAAAGTGATGTCACGGTGCTTTTGGGTCTGTGTGCCGGCCTGCTGCGTGCTCCTTGGGTGCGTGCAGACATAGGATGTTCCACTGAGGTCAAAGCGCAAACGTTGAGGAAACTAAAATGTAGCGTATGGCTGCAGTAGCCCACCGCTGCAGAGCGCCACCTTCCCGCTTGTCCCCTCCTGTCCATCGGCCGTCAGGACCCTCACCCCTCACCCCACGCCCGTCTCTCCAAACAGACACGGTTCTGCCCCAGACTTAACACCAATCCCATTCTGCACCATCATTGTGTTTTATTCCAGAAATCTGATCAGATTATAGAAACAGGTAGTCAACTTGCATTCACTTATAAAGTGTGTAGTGGCTCTCAGCATACAGAAGTTAGGCAGGTTCTCTAACTGCAGGCATGTGCTGTGTAATTAGAGCTAGAGTAGGAATAGGTTGTGAAATTGCACAGGGTCAATGGGGTTTGAGTTTAAAGGTTGCACTGGCCTGTGGGAAAGGGTTTCTCTACTGACTTTGGTAACTTTGTGATTTAAAGGTGATGTCGCAATTTGCCAATCCATGAGGCATCATTGAGTTTTTGACATGGTAATTGATTTTCAGGTCGTGGAAAGTGATTGGCTATTGGAAAATCTTTGACCGAACATAAAGAATCGTGGGGCTGGTTAGTAAACCAAACCTGGTGGTGCTTGTGACTGTACACATGCCTGTGTTCACACACAGTGTGGATGCAGCATTGATGGTGCTCAGTTGCTCTCGTTATGTTGAGGTGGTTCAGAGCGGTTTAGTGGTTCGGTAGCTGGGCTTCAGAATTCCATAGAAGTGTTCTAGTACTCCACCATCGCACCTCTTGTTTTAGTTTTTTTTCTGCGTTGGTAGATTATGATGCGATATCGTACTTTGAGCTTCGTACTCCATTTTGTTTAGCCAGGAGAGCCCTTGTCATGAAACATGATTTTTTTATAGGTCCATAACTTTGTAAGGAAAAGCCATAAATCTTTGAAAATTTATGTCTAATTTTGTATGCAGAATTCAAATCCCCAGCAAACATGGATCTACTAATGTTTAGGTCTTTGGCTCAAAAAATGCACTTTTGTTCACTGGTGACCCATTTGGGGGGCATATCTCCAAAAGTAAATATAATTTTAGTGTATATTATATATTTGGCATTGGAGTGATACCGAAACAGTAAACCCAATTAACATTCTTTTTTTTTTATGTATGCAGCAGTAGCCTGTTTAAAACGTGGAATAGTCGACAGTGGCTATATTGGTAATGGCAATCAGATTGTGTGAACTTAGACTAGTTGGAAGTGTTGTGTAAACAAACCCCACTCAGTACCAAAGCTAGCTCTTTCTAGAAACGTTTGATGAAGTATGCAACTTCAGCAACTTCTGAGGTAGAGGGTTGGGTGACATTTCTCACATTGGTTTCTGGGTGGGTCTAAATGTGCCAAAAATGTTCCATGGGTCATATCTCAGCTAATGTTATTAGTACTGTGTTATTTTTTACACAATGAGAGCGTGCTTTCAAATGAATCATTTAGAAATAAAATGACACAATATGTTTACTTTAAGTTGATGCATGTTTTCTGAGGCGCTATATGAATTCTACATACTAAATTATCCATACTGTACATTTCAAGTTTTAGTGCTTTTCTTTATACAAACTCATGGGCCTGTGGTGTGTCTCATCACGACCTCCGGCAAACTTTAAATTGAAAACAACCCGGGAAAACAAAATTGAGTAAGAAGCTTTAATATCTTTAATATTTAATATCTCATAATTGTCTGCAGACACACAGAAAGAGAAAGATCTAGAAGGTGTGGAACATGCTGACTGTTTGTTCCTGTATGGAGCGTGACCTCTGGGCTGCCGGTGGACAACGCGTGGGGAACGCGCGCAATGATGCGCAGAACGGACAGGGTGTTGTGTGTGTGTTGTGTTGTGTTTGGGTTGTGTTTGGGTTGCCGTGGGCTTGTTTTGTTTCGTGAGTGCGGTGGTGCCCATCTGGGACCAACCTCCTCAGGCCCAAAGCTCCTCAGAGTCCCCCACTGCCTCTCCTCTGAGGAAACACCGGTGGAAAACAAGAAACATGCTCTCCCACCCAAACCTGTGTGTGTGTGCGTGCGAGTGTGTGCACGTGTGAGCGTCCGTGTCCCATTTCCGTGTGCGTGTGAGTGAGTGCGAGGGTGTGTGTGTATGTGAGTGGTTACAGTATGTGTGGGTGGGTATGTGTGTATTGAATGGGTATATGTGTGGGTACAGTACGCTGTATGTGAATGGGTATGTGTATATGTGAATGGGTAGAGTATTTATGTGTGAGTGGATGTGTGTGTGGGTGTGTGTGCATATATGTGTGGGTATGCGTGTGGGTATGACTATGGGTATCTTGTATGTTTTCGGTCCCCTAATTTCCGAAACCCACGTGCTCTTGCATAATGATTTCCACTTGGCTGCCGTCTCCTGCTCCTCTGACATTTTACCCCCTTCTGTTTACAAACATCGCACACAGCACTGAAAGGATATCAACACCACACAGACATTCAGCTGCACTTCAGAGTCAGCGGGCCAATTTGACCTGTTACTGAAACCTGGTACCCAAAAAAGAAAAAGTCGAGCACAATGGGCCCTGTTGTCCCGCCTGCAGGTCTCCACACATTGAGATGTGTGTGTGGGAATAGCACAGCGGTTGTGTTTGTCTAAACCTCTGTCATATTAATAGAACAATGCACACTTTCGGATGGGTATCGATGAACTGGAGTGGTCACGTTGTTCAGACCGTACGGTCGAGCAGCGGAGGCCTGTGGTCATGTGGGTTGTTACTCGCGTATTTATTACTGATCTATTTCTGGGAAGAATGCAGTTCCTCAAAGGAATTATTTTGAATGGCATTACATTTTGTCATTAAGAAATAATGCTTAAAGGGGCCATTGAATCTGAATTTGTTGTTTGAATTATGGAGATATACTTTAAAGAGAAGCATTTCTCGGTTTCATGTTAAGCTCAGCTTCCAAGCTGACTTCATGGAAGAGATGGGCCTTACGGTTGGCTCGACGGCAGCATTTGTGCTTTAATGTTGAGCCACGCTTTTGGAGTTGGAGTGTGGTTTTAACATGTGGGTTTATCTTTCAAAGGTAATGATGAATTTTGTGTTGTTCATGTCTGATTCATCAGTGTGTGTGTTCTAATTTGGCCATTGTGAAGTGTGGACCATTGAACTGTAGGTCCTGGGTGAAATCTTCAGTCAAACAGTGCGGTAGCTTGGTGCCCAGCTATGGCGGTGTCCGTTTGGAGCTGACCCTTCGCCTCTAACATAATTTCTTCTTGTTTTTATTCAGGAGTTCTTCGAACACACAAAGAAGCTTTGGGACGATGAAGGGGTGAAGGCGTGCTACGAGAGGGCCAACGAATACCAGCTCATCGACTGCGCGCAGTAGTGAGTACCCCACCCTGTACCGCACACACACCGCAAACACCCGCCGCACCCACCACTCCCGTGCGTTAACCCTGAAATCACGAGACTCAGCCCATCGTGGAACACTTCTTCTGACTAGTCGGACTGTAGGTGGATTGCTCGAGAAAGGCGTCCACTTTGAGAAGTTGTGAAGCAGCTATTTTGGCTGAATTGGTAATGTGTAAATGTTTTTAGTTATTTATTTATTTTTATTAAAGGTACAATAGGTAAGATTTTTGTGTTAAAACATTGTTACAAGACCATTGTAAATCCCTTCCTATAATTGAAAAAGGCTCATTGACATGTTGACTCACCCACTGCCTGTGTTTATAGTCCTTAAATTCAGGTTTCTAAGTGTAAATTTGTTGGGCCGTCACTCTGTATCTAAACATTGTACAGCTGTACAACAATTCAAGCTCATTGGTTGAAAATTGGTTGGGGGCTTATTCTTGTGTAGCTGCCAAAATTGCACTCCAGACAAGTGATCACTGAAACTGTGTATACTATTCCTTATTATGCAAGCGAAGACTACATATCTAGTTATAAAACAATACCAGTTAGACTATCATATCTTAGTTATATAGCCAGCTAGTTACATAGCCAAATAACTTGCTTGCTCACAATATAGTTGGTTAGCTAAAGTGAAAACTAAAAAAAAAAAAAAAACATTTAAAAATATAAAAATAGTGTTGTGTTGCACACCGAAGTCAAGATCTCATAAAGTCACCTGTTTGGTGAAAGTTTTCTTACAAGAACACTACGAAAAGACGGCAGGCTCTGTTGCGTTTGTCATGGTCAGCTTTCCAAAACGGTGCACGAGAACACTGAACTGTATAATAACGATTTATATTATGCGTTATATTCAATGACTGTGGGAAGCATAAACAGTGTCGTGGTCCGTTAGGAGTCCAAAATTACCTATTGTACCTTTAAGTTTATCTATGAATTCATTCTTTCTTTTTAAATTAATCAATTAATAAAGAGGGGTCTTTGGTTATCTTAGACCTAGTGGCTATGAAATTAGAAAGTCCAAATCGATAAGAAAATAAATTTAGCATGGGGTGATGGCATGTTCACATATTAACTAACTCATGGAAGTGTGACATTTGTGGTGGAAATAAGCCTCCATGCTCTTTAAATGCTTTTACAGGTCACGTGATGGTGATACAATTCATCGTGTTTTTGTAATGGCTTCCTGGTGTGTTACGACACTGGGTCAGGTGTTGTGGTCCCACTCATATTGTAGCTGCACTCTGATTGGTCAGAGTGGACAGGCCTCTTGTGGGTAGCCATAGCCACCGTAACCCCAGCAACCGAAGAGAAGGGCGGTGGCTGACCTTGCTCCCAACAGTAGCCGGCTCCCAGGTCTCGTGACTCAATGGTTGATTCTTGCTCTGTTTTGCCTAGAGCTGACTTGTGGGGACTGTGGTCGTCCTTTTAGCCTATTAGCTCTGCCGTCCACCCTCCAACAGTTTAAACGTTTTTTTTACCACATGTAAAAGAAGGACTGATACTTCTGCTTTATCTCAGAACCTGTAGCTGCATCTTTTACAACACAAATGTTGTATTAGGTTTCAGAATAAAGGGAACCTTTTTTGTATTCAGGCGTGAAGCCAAATGATGTTCTCCACAACTGTTTCCTGTTTCCTCATCCAGTCTCACCTTCATTCAAATGCACCGATAGATCTGATTAGCAGGCCTATTTTCCATAGCACCTTGGCGACAGTGGTTTTTCCCCCATGTTTTGGCCCATGCAAGGCTTCATCTGAAGTTCTACGCATGGAAACATCACCCTTGTGAGGGCACTAGACTGGGTTTGTGTTCAACCTGTCCGAGTGAACACTTTGTGTTTGTTTTGAGTGTTTGTTCAGTCTCCACTGAAGTGAACTGGTGAAATGACAGCAGTAAGGCCAAATGGGGGCACAGTGCTCTCTTTAAGGCCAAACCCCCCTGTGTCTGAGCCCCACTCCATCCCTCAAATAAACTCCCTTTGAACCCCGAGAGGAAGTGGCGTGTGGGTTAGCATTTCTTTTTACACAGACCCATGCACCCCCCCCCCCCCTCATGCACAATGTCACACTTCTGCGTGTAGGGTAATACTCAGGGTTATTTCCCTTTTCAACTGTCACAGAATCCTCTCCTGCTGCCTCTTTCCTGCCCCCCCCCTCCCTCCCTCCCAAACTGGTCTTTCTTTCTCTCGCTCTTGCCCGCCCCCAAACTGGTGTCCCTCTGTCTCGCTCTCATTTGCACTCTAGCCCCCCCCCCCCCCCCCCCACACACACTGCTGTAGCTTCACTTCACTCAGATGTCAGCTGTTCCTGTAATTTCTGGAATAGGACTGGCAATTCCCTCTCAAACAGGATTTTCACTCCTTTGTTTACTTTCTATAGATGAATGCCACAATACACGCACACGCTCACCTTACCTCTATCTTACTTTATATCAATGAATGGTAGGGCTGAACGATTAATTTATTTCACACCAAAATCGTGATTTAAAAGAATGCAATGATGTTTATGATATAAATGAGTATTGAGGTTTATTCAGGAGTGCTTATAAAGTTGTCCATCTGGAGGAAAAGTGAGGTTAGTAACCCAATCGACAGGAATGATACAAAATAGAACATATGTATGCTTTACACTCAATAACTGAACTCAATAGTGTAAACTGCACATACAACATCGTAATGTTGCATGGTTTGCCTCAGGACGCTTCTGGACATCATGAACTGTCACAAAGTGCCTCTTGAGAGGTGTGCACCTACCTCCATCTTATTTTATATTGTTGAATGGCAGAACACACACACCTCTTACTTTATGTTGATAGAAGGTTGAATGTACACACATACACACACACACACACTGTGTGAGCCTGTGTGTTGGTCACACCAGTGTACACTGCCCCACAGCAGCTCTGCCTTTTCCTGGTTAGCAGCAGTGTTCAGTATTCATCACTGACACCTGCAGCAACAGGCCATTCCAGTTCCCATCCAGATCAGAGCCACGAGCAGAAAAACACTTAACATAAAATAATACTGCACATAGCACTGCTCCATGAGGCTGTGGAGTGGGTGAACAGATGGAGGGAGAGAGAGATGATCATAGACGGAGAGGTGAAGTCTGGACGGGTTCTGGCAGCTCCTCATCCTGAGCGAAGTTCTGGGACATGTCCCGCAGTGCGATTTCCGGGAGAGAGATTCCAGGGAAAGAGTGGCAGGACTGTAAATCAGGGGCAGGGAATGCAAGTCGGGAATATAGCTGGAATTACACTGCTCTAAAAGGCAGCCTCACATGGCAAGTGTCTGAGACAGAAATATCCACAGAAGGGGAATTTCCCTTCTCAAAACCAGACCTGGGTCAATTACGTAATTGTTTTTGGTGCAAATACTTTTCTGTGCTCGATTGATTTTATTTTATTTTTTCCTGGTGAAATTTAGCCATCCGAGAGGACCAGAGATACTTTTTGAGAGAATATCATTGGTTCCCTCTCTTGAGGGCGGCCTGTAGCGTAGTGGTTAAAGTAAATGACTGGGACACGCAAGGTCGGTGGTTCTAATCCCGGTGTAGCCACAATTAGATCCGCACAGCCGTTGGGCCCTTGAGGCCTTAACCCTGTATTGCTCCAGGGGAGGATTGTCTCCTGCTTAGTCTAATCAACTGTACGTTGCTCTGGATAAGAGCATCTTGCCAATAATGCAAATCTGAATGTTCCTGTGCATCAGACAGACAAACATTGAAATGTATTTGAATCTGAAACAATTATGCTATTGACCTAGGTCTGCACAAAACGGATTGTGCGATTTAGTTTGATTAAAATTAAAGTGCCATTGTGTTAACATGTAGTTTCTTTAGGATATCTCCTGTGGGATTTTTGGATTAGTCGTAACGAGTTGATTTTCCTTCCCCGTTCCATGAACAGTTAATGGTCCGTTGGACACTGACAGTGGAAATTGGTATAGGCAGCTCCTGGCACAAAGAGCATGTTCATATTGACGGCGTGTGATTCTGTAAGCAGTCGATACAGGCTGCACATTGAACATTTATGTGCTGTTATAGCAGTGCAGCATGTCTGCATGTTAACCCATTGTGGGCTCCCCAGAAACACTGCAAGTAATCAAGAGCTCCGTGTGCAATTCTGTTCAGCAGAAGCTTGACTACTGTCTACTTGGAAACTGCATGGAGAATGACTACATGTCGCTAAAATTTTCAGGATTTGCATAAATATTTGACCTTAAAACTTCTGATTTGTTAATGTGTGTATGTACATTTTGTGGTAAAATTATATTGTGTGATGTGGCCCCATGAACCCAAAATAACTCTGACATGGGATTTATATAACAATGTAAAATGCATCTAAAACTAAAATGTATGTAGTCAGCTACTTTAAAACCTGGGTTATGGGTTGAGCAGTCTGAAGCTGAATTAGCCCAGACAATTACACCTTATCCTACCCCTTATCACTGACGCACGAGCATGCATTCAACGGAACTGAGTCACTTTCTATTGATACAACCTAAACTACTATCAAAAAACGCAACAGGGCCTGTCTTAGCGCTACTTCTAACGAATGTGATATGGAACATCAAGTGATATGCGAAGGGACAGAACAAACTGGAATGCTAGCCAAAATTGTGTGTTGCAGAAAAAGGGGATGTATTGTCCAGAAAGTACAATTTTGTTCAATCAATTACTGGTTTTCCGCATAATGGTAGGCCTATTATAGCCACAGGAGTAGCCTGTTATATGTAATAATTTATGCTATTGTAAACAAAATATGTAATTACAAACAAATTTGTTCAAATCCACAGAGTTTAGCTTCAGCAGAAGCAGAACACAGTTTAGGTTTGGCGCAGTGGTAGAGCAGAGTTTAGGTTTGGCGCAGTGGTAGAGCGGAGTTTAGGTTTGGCGCAGTGGTAGAGCGGAGTTTAGGTTTGGCGCAGTGGTAGAGCGGAGTTTAGGTTTGACACAGTGGTAGAGCGGAGTTTAGGTTTGACAGTGGTAGAGCGGAGTTTAGGTTTGACACAGTGGTAGAGCGGAGTTTAGGTTTGGCGCAGTGGTAGAGCGGGGTTTAGGTTTGACACAGTGGTAGAGCGGGGTTTAGGTTTGGCGCAGTGGTAGAGCGGGGTTTAGGTTTGGTGCAGTGGTAGAGCGGAGTTTAGGTTTGGCGCAGTCGTAGAGCGGAGTTTAGGTTTGGCTCAGTGGTAGAGCGGAGTTTAGGTTTGACACAGTGGTAGAGCGGAGTTTAGGTTTGACACAGTGGTAGAGCGGAGTTTAGGTTTGACAGTGGTAGAGCGGAGTTTAGGTTTGGCACAGTGGTAGAGCGGAGTTTAGGTTTGGCGCAGTGGTAGAGCGGAGTTTAGGTTTGGCACAATGGTAGAGCGGAGTTTAGGTTTGGCGCAGTGGTAGAGCAGAGTTTTTATCTGGAGCGCAGTCACACTGCGGGGCCCCGCCGCACCCTGGCGCTCAGGCCAGAGGGCCATCATGAGGACGGGGCCCGAGCGGGCGGGGGCAGAGCAGTGACAGGGGGCCATGGTCACGGGACCGAGCCGTCGGCCTGGGGGGGCGGGGGACCCTGAAACGCTGATCACAGGCAGCCTTGCTCAGATAATGGAGGCCATTGTCACAAACCCAGTTACTGCAGGGCCTGGAGCTGCAGCCTTTACATTTTCAACAAAGTATAGAAGAGCTCTCTCTGTCTCTAACACTCTATCTCTCTTTGTCTCTCCATCTCTCCCTCTCTCCACATTTTGCTCACTCCCCCTCTCATCTCAATCTCTCACTCTCTCCCTTACTCTCCCATTTTTCTCACTCCATCTCTCCCTTCATCTCCACTTCTCTGCCATACTCTCACCTCTTTTCCCTTTTCTCTCTAACTCCCTCTCTCTGTCTTTCCATCTCAATCTTGTTCTCTCTTTCCTCATTTCTCTCTTTTTCCTGGTTTTTGTTTTTAATGGTATATTTAATGTATAACACACGTATTTTGATACTGTTTTCTTGCATAAATATGACCTTGTTATTTTGCATTACATTTCCTTTTATGAATTCTTGTAATAGAGTGATCTGTAGCAGTTAAGTAACACTAATTACATAGCAGGGGCTGGTAAAAGACATGTAAAGGCAGTCAAGTGATGCTCAAAGTTTCTGTGTAGAACTAAAGCAAGTTTGGCTTTTTCAGCTGGTTGTTTCTGGACACAGTGTTATCTTTTATGGGGGTAAATGGACACCTACCTGGTTTACATTGAGTCGCGCTGGCAGCATGTGTGCCAATGCCACCCTCTATGAGTAGAGCTCACGCTTTGCTGATCACACACTCATAGCATGTTTGTTTGTCACAGCAGTTGCTGGAGTAAGTATAGGAAAAAGCCCTTCCTGGCAGTGATATATTGCACAGGATAAAGCAGCCAGACCCTCCGTCTAGACTCACAAGTCTTTAACATCCACAGAGAGAAAGAGCAGTTTTTTTTAGTGTACTGCAGCGGTAATGGAACTCTGCTCTGCAGCGGTAATGGAACTCTGCACTGGCGCAGTAATGGAACTCTGCACTGGCGCGGTATTGGAACTGTGCACTGGTGCGGTAATGGAACTGGCGCGGTAATGGAACTCTGCTCTGCAGCGGTAATGGAACTCTGCTCTGCAGTGGTAATGGAACTCTGCACTGGCGCAGTAATGGAACTCTGCACTGGCGCGGTATTGGAACTCTGCACTGGCGCGGTAATGGAACTGGCGCGGTAATGGAACTCTGCTCTGCAGCGGCAATGGAACTCTCCTCTGCAGCGGTAATGGAACTCTGCACTGGTGCGGTAATGGAACTCTGCACTGGCGCGGTAATGGAACTCTGCACTGGCGCGATAATGGAACTCTGCACTGGCGCGGTAATGGAACTCTGCACTGCAGCGGTAATGGAACTCTGCTCTGCAGCGGTAATGGAACTCTGCACTACAGCGGTAATGGAACTCTGCTCTGCAGCTGTAATGGAACTCTGCTCTGCAGCGGTAATGGAACTCTGCACTGCAGCGGTAATGGAACTCTGCACTGCAGCGGTAATGGAACTCTGCACTGCAGCGGTAATGGAACTCTGCACTGACGCAGTTATGGAACTCTGCACTGACGCAGTTATGGAACTCTGCACTGCAGCGGTAATGGAACTCTGCTCTGCAGCGGTAATGGAACTCTGCACTGCAGCGGTAATGGAACTCTGCTCTGCAGCGGTAATGGAACTCTGCACTGCAGCGGTAATGGAACTCTGCTCTGCAGCGGTAATGGAACTCTGCACTGGCGCAGTAATGGAACTCTGCACTGCAGCTGTAGCAGTGCTGGTGGAGGCTGTGCTCCTCTCCAGGCTGTGAGGCCAACATTAGGGTACAGAGTATATAGTGCATGTTGTTTTCTGATAGAGCCTAAATTTAGCCCAGTGTGACTATAAAGGGAGCTCTGTTTTAAGAACAGAGTCATTATACATATGAAATGGGTTCCCCGTCACACTAATCTGCCTGTTCTCTGCACTGTAGCCAGTGGGGGCGTGCAGCTGGCCTGCTCTCGCTCTCACTCTCGCTCTCGCTCTTGCTGATGATGGATGGTGGAAAGCACGCAGGACGGACAGGATATAAAGTCATTTTTGCCGTTTTATGCAATTCCCCCCCCAAGTTTCACAAACCGGGGATATTTCCAGTGTATTTTACCGATAAAGTGCTTTGTTTTTCAATAGAGGTTTCAGCCCGTACTGCCTTTCCAATTGTCCGTCTTTTAGCATCGCAGGTTACTTTCGCTTTCTAACCTATGATGCAGGGTTTGGGGTCAGATGAGAATGAGATGAGAATGGATAAACTTCACAAAGAATGAAAAACTCCATACACAGGGACCAAGCCGTTATGGTGATGCAAAATATTTCTGGTCAAATCTTACTCTGCTTCTTTTTCGCATAGCTTCAAAACAAGAGACCGTAGAGGTTTTTAAAGGGGTCTGGAGTCTAAAGTAGTGAGATCTATCTATCTTGAGATAGTGCCATGAAAGTCCACTAAGAGGAGGTAAAATGGTCTAGATCTTTGGTAAAAGGAAAAACTTTCAGCAAAGGAAACGTTCAGTATCCATGGGTTGGTCTTCCTCAGACTGGCTTTTGGTTTGTTGTTCCCTTTGAGATTCAGTGCTTGTCACAAGCCGATCTCTCTCTGAATTTGCGAGGATTCAGAGTCTTTCTACTGATGTTTGTATCAGATCATTTAGTCATTGGAGACTCTCGCAGCCCAATCACAAATAAAAGCTGAGATTGTGGGGCGTTGGGAAGTGGCTTAAACACACTGATATCTCCCTGTGCCCGGTTCAGCACGTTTCTGTGTGCAGAATGTTCCAGAACGGTCCTCTTTCCCACCAAGCCACATTAAGACGCGGGCAATGCAAAGTCCAGCCAATCACTCAGGATTTCACATTTCTGACACGTTTTTCTGTGTTGGTATATTGTGGCCTGCAGACCAGCCAACTAAATATATTGCATAACGGAACTGGAATTTCATCCCACTCTTGTTTTGCCTTGGATGTTGCCTGGCAACGTTTTGGTAAAATTACAAAGTTAAAATAAAGTCTGCAGGGATTTGCAAATATACATATATGTGAATGCATTTTTTTTATTCAGTGATTGTCATTCGACGTGTGGATCCTAATTAACGGCTGCAGATTACACGTGACAGAGGTCCTGGATTCAACCCACAATCCTCAACAATCTGTGGTTGGATAGAATGCATTTGGGTGGCCATATATGCAGTTGAATGTATGTACAGGTCTGTATACAGTTCAAGTTTTGGAACCGCAACTACGTTTTTGTACTCGTGCACATTGCATTTGAAATAAAACAAGAGGTGCGGTTGAGGTTAAAGTGCAGACTGTCAGCTTTAATTTGCGGGTGTTTACATCCATATCTGGGGATCCGTGTAGGAATTGCAGCTCTTTTTATGCCTAGTCTTAGTCATAGCCTAATTTTATATATTTAACTGTATGTAGGAAGTTTTTGATAAATTGACATAGCATGAGGTCCTTTGGCTTGATTTTAATATTATTCCTTGCAGCTAATTATACCCAATCCACCAATGTTTACAGCAACATCAGTGATTGAAAAAACTGTTCATACATGGCCTTGTTTGTATAACTTTTACAGCATCCCGAGTAACAAATGACTTTCTATCAAATAAGGAAGTCAGGAGACCCAAGAAAAGTCAGCTGATGGAAGTGTTGAGAGAGTGCTTTTTTTGAAATGCTATAAATCGATTAGGAGAAAAGGAATAGATGAAGTTTGAAGCTGAGGTGCAGAAATAGATGACATTGACGAAAAGTAAATTGTTGTATAAAATTGCATTACGGGAGCCCCTGTACCATCGAAAGGCCAGTGTTCACAGGATCTAGCAGGCAAATTGAACAAACTGATTCATTGAATGTTCATTATATCCAGATAGATGTACCAAGATCAGCAAAAACACAACGCAGAAAAACTTTAAAATACTTTCAGTTCTATACCAACACTAGCGGCCATGCTTGTGTGTGGTTTTTAAAATGGACACTGTAGGAGTTAGGCCTGTGTGTGGTGGTGGTTAACATGGACACTGCAGGAGTTAGGCCTGTGTGTGATGGTGGTTAAGATGGACACTCTGCAGGAGTTAGGCCTGTGTGTGTGGTGGTTAACATGGACACTCTGCAGGAGTTAGGCCTGTGTGTCATGGTGGTTAAGATGGTCACTCTGCAGGAGTTAGGCCTGTGTGTGTGTGTGTGTGTGTGTGTGTGTGTGTGTGTGTGTGTGTGGTGGTTAAGATGGACACTCTGCAGGAGTTAGGCCTGTGTGTGTGTGTGTGTGTGTGTGTGTGTGGTGGTTAAGATGGACACTGCAGGAGTTAGGCATGTGTGTGTGTGGTGCTTAAGATGGACACTCTGCAGGAGTTAGGCCTGTGTGTGTGGTGGTTAAGATGGACACTCTGCAGGACTTAGGCATGTGTGTGTGGTGGTTAAGATGGACACTCTGCAGGAGTTAGGCGTGTGTGTGTGTGTGGTGGTTATGATGGACACTCTGCAGGAGTTAGGCGTGTGTGTGTGGTGGTTAAGATGGACACTGTGCAGGAGTTAGGCGTGTGTGTGTGTGTGGTGGTTAAGATGGACTCTGCAGGAGTTAGGCCTGTGTGTGTGTGTGTGTGTGTGTGTGTGTGTGTGTGTGTGTGTGTGTGTGTGTGTGTGTGTGTGTGGTGGTTATGATGGACACTCTGCAGGAGTTAGGCCTGTGTGTGTGGTGGTTAAGATGGACACTCTGCAGGAGTTAGGCCTGTGTGTGTGGTGGTTAAGATGGACACTGCCAGAGTTAGGCCTGTGTGTGTGGTGGTTAAGATGGACTCTGCAGGAGTTAGGTGTGTGTGTGTGGTGGTTAAGATGGACACTCTGCAGGAGTGTGACAACAAGTTACATTATTTGAGATTTTATTTCATCGTTGTTACTTTCATGTTCTAGATTCAGTTTAATGTGCATGCAGTTTTGTAGAGGTATTTGTTGTTGAAGCTCCATTGAAAATCAAAAGGCATACAGCAGTTTTCAGTTGTGTAGTCCTACTGTACTTTTGTGAATGGATATATGTTATTTCTGCTCCGCTTTTAATTTGTCATAAAACAGTCATTTGGGGGATTTTCTTCGGCAAGCTTGATTTTACGAAATGGACTTCAAGATGCTATGCCCTCGCAGTGGTTCAGAAGTCCTCCCTGGGGGATAACCGGGGGATGTCTCCAGGCCTCAGAGAAACTCACAGAAAGATTATTTCAGTTTCTATCCTTCCTCCTTGGAAATGGCGACTCGGCCATGTCTGAAACGGGCTCTTTGAGAGAAGCGGTCTTGTGATTTCGTGAACTAGTCTATAATGTGTGAGTTTGAGAGTCAGTCTATTATGTGTGAGTCTGAGAGTGAGCTGTAATGTGTGAGGTTGAGAGTGTGTCTGTAATGTGAGTCTGTAATGTGTGAGGTTGAGAGTGTGTCTGTAATGTGAGTCTGTAATGTGTGAGGTTGAGAGTGTGTCTGTAGTGTGAGTCTGTAATGTGTGAGGTTGAGAGTGTGTCTAATATGTGAGGTTGAGTGTGTCTGTAATGTGTGAGTCTGAGAGTGTGTCTGTAATGTGAGTCTGAGAGTGTGTCTGTAACGTGTGAGGTTGAGAGTGTGTCTAATGTGAGTCTGTAATGTGTGAGTCTGAGAGTGTGTCTGTAATGTGAGTCTGAGAGTGAGTCTGTAATGTGAGTCTGAGAGTGTGTCTATAACATGTGTAAATGTCCTTTCTAAGGGACAACACCTCTTCAGCAGGTTGACAGCAGCCATTTTTACCGGTTCCTGAGTAGTTTTAGTGGGTCCAAAGGTGTTTTTCCTATTTACTTAAATTTGTCCCTGTAAGTCATAGGGAACATTCTTTTTTGACATTACTATTGTCATTCATATTTACATAGTTGAAGACATAATTGTGTATGTTCAATGCAGATTCATACATATTTCTGTCCTTAGAAAATGTTGCACATTAAACATTTACTTATTATCACGTATTAACGTAATCTCGCTGTGTTCCGAACAGAATACGTGGAAGCAGCTGCTTCCAGCACAAGTTAACGTCCGTTCGATGGTAGTTTTCTCCCGAGGAATGTGGTTTATCATTATTGCTTATTGACTATCCCAGACACTAAAACACTTTGATTGATGTGTATTGGCCCAGTAATTATAGAGAAAATGCCAAATAACTGCACAACATCCCTGTGTTCAGAAGACGGTGTTTGCTCACGATGGTCCGGACACCACCGTATAAGCCTGCCCGGTTCATAGTCTCTTGTTAGCAACAGCTTCCCCATCACCATATTGCAGTGGATCACCATTACCGTGTTGCTGTATGCTGGAATGGATCACAAATGTGACTCGTTCCAAGTTTTTATGAAAAGAGAAGGAATTAGAGACACGCACGCACGCACGCACGCACGCACGCACGCACGCACGCGCGAGCACACAGAACACACACACACACAAAAACCAAAGTTGATCTGGCAGTAATTTTCTATTTATGTGTCATGGTAGTTGCACTGTTCGGACATAGTGAGCTAACTTGGTGTTCAGAACATGGTGTGTTTACGCTACATTTTCCATAATTATTTTGTGTGCAAGTAATCCTCTGTTCATGTGTGCGGGATAGGCCTCTGTCCCGTTTATTACTATAAGGAGTGCCTTGTGGTTAAGGTGCTTGACTGAGACCTGAATGGTTGGTGGTTCAAGCACAGTAAAATCAGTGCAGCTCCAAATCGCTTTGGATAAAAGCATCCACTAAATAGTTTTATTGTGAAAGCAATAACAACCCTTTCCTGGTCAGCAACAGCTTATGGCAGTTTAGTATGTGTGTAATTATATATATATATATATATGTTTGTGTATTTAATTTTAAACACAGCCCAGTGCAAATGGTCTACATTTCCTTTATCGGGGCCTTTCTAAGCTTGTGACCTGGGAAGATGGCGATTTCCTCCCCCTCGCGAATGTTTTGAAAATACCCAGTGTTACTGCCGGACTTGGCAAATAACTGGAACGTGATGTGGATCTGCCAGACCAGTTAACTTCTGTTAGGCCACCGCAATGGAAAAAAACTGGAGAATGGCTGTCGTCACGGCATTCATCCCAACGCCATAAATTCAGTCATCACCGCTGCCCGCGTCCGTCTCCACAGTCATCAGGCTCCGAGCGTAATCTCCATTTTAGACCAAACTCTTCCCAACTTCAGACTCTCCCCCCCCCCCCCCCCCCCCCCCATCCTATCTCTGCCCGCTTATCAATAGCCAAAGTGTTTTTTCCACAGATTATGCGAGCAGTCATGCAACAATCATGCTTTATCCTGTAAAGGTTTACCACGAAAACAAGTAGTTCTTTTTCCCGCAAAATGTCTTACTTCGCGTTGTTTGTTTGCTCCCCTCTAATCTCCGAGGTAACAATATGTACTGTAAGCAATAAAATGAAACGTGTGCGTATTTAGAATTTGTGTCACTGGATCCTGCGTCTTGGAGAGACGGTGACGGGGGTGGAGGGGGGATGGGGGGGGGGGGGGGGGGGGGGGGTAAACGCTCGCCCCTGAAACTGAAAGCCGGCGGCGGCTAGGACAGAGGAGCTGCTGTGGGCTCACCGTGGGACCGCGGTGCCATCGCCGCCGTCCGTCGCTCTCCCTCTCCCCCCCCCACCTCCCCCCCTCCTCAGAGAGCTTATGTAAACTAGCTGTGGAGCTGGGGCAAGCTGGAGCTATTTTTAGCAGCAGCACTGCAGAGCGGTAGCAGGGGGTCACGTGTACAGAGCTGAATCAAAGGGAGTATCCCAGCAATGGACTGTAAACAAAGGAAGGTCAGCAACCAGAAGGTGAGAGGCGACATTAACTCGGAGTGCGCACACATCACACGTCGCCGTACGGCAACCGAAAAAAAACAAACGTTTAAAAAACGAGGCGGCTAACGCGGGCCGCAGCCTGACGGACGGGCGCGCTCCTGTCCGTCGGCACAAAGACGCACGTTCACGCGCAGCGCAGGCGCTCACGGACGGCCAGACGTTTCTCCGTTCCTACAACAAAGAAAAGCATGTGCCATTATGCATTCGATGATTGTAATTATAATAATTACAGCTTAATGCGCCTCACGCCTTGGGCGACCTGCGAAATTCGGGCGGGCGCAGAAGACCGAACCGGGCTGCCCCTGTTTGGGGGCTCAGAGCTGTTCCTCCTCCATAAACTCAGGGCTATTAGACTGACTCATCTCCCAAATATGAATGAATGAATGTCGCTGAGATATCCTGATTTTCACAGCCGTGGTCCACTGAAGGCTGTGAATACAGTTACAGCAGGTGAGGGCGGGCTCCAGGGTGTTTTGCATATAGGGAGCTTTGCATCCCGGAGATAGCGGTCGCAGCTGCTGGCACTGCTACCTGCTGGTGGTGGTCTGGAAAAGAGGCGACATGTAGCTGCTCTGTCTGGGCCACTGTGGAATCAGTCTGGTGGTTATGAGCTTTTTGGGTCTGTTCCCACTGTAACCGGGGGGATTATTTTCTACTGTATACTCTGTTGGAATCTGCTGTTTCATGTTTAATATTACAATCTTCTGGATTGGAGTTTCCTGTTTGGAACGAAACCTGAGACCATGTATTTGAATGAGAGGTGGAAATGTATTTTGGTTTAAACCTTCTGTTCATGCGTTGGACCAAATATTAAATATTAATCGCCATCGCTCTAGATAAGGCAGGTTCCGTACTGAGAAGAACTACTGAGCCAGGCTAGGGAGATATTCACGGCCCATGCTTCTAAAGCCATGGACCAGGGGTCATCAAGTCCGGCCCTCTAATCCAAATCCAAGCCTGGTTTTCTTTTCTCCCTAGTAATTAGTGCTGCGCATTTGCCAGATTGTCTTCACGCCTGACTCTCAGGTAACGGGAGGGTGGAACACCAGCAGTTCTAGCCCCTCGAAGACCGTGAGTTGCTGATCATTCAGTGACTGTGAGGTTTGTCATTCAGTTAAAGTGGCCAGAATAATAATAATCGTCCAGAATATTTCACTTTCAGTTGACACCATCTTTTGGTTGGTCCAAGAGGAAGTGTCCATTTCCTGTCCCCCGATAGTGCCTCCTTTCTCTGATAGATGCAGATTCTCTACCCAGATTATATCAGTGTTTTAATCCTTACCTTTCTGTTACATTATTACAAATGCATTCCATCATTTGTGGAATGTTTGAGTGGGCAGAGGATTACTAGTCTGAATATATTGCTGACATGTTGACAATGTTGCATACATCGTATATATCAGCGGTTCCCAACCCTGTTCTCGCAGATCTAGCGTCCTGTTGGTTTACTCTCTGACCTTAACAAAGCACAACTCATTCAGCAGCAAGAGAAATTTCCTTGAGCTGCTCCTTGGTAGAATCGGCTGTGCCAAATTAGGGTTGAAGTGAAAACTTAGATCTCCAGGAGCAGGGTTGGGAACTACCGACAGCGTTGTGATTAGTTTCACCGTTTCACCGAGCTTTACTCGGTGTTCCAGACCTGGTTTACCCCCATGTTCCTGCTTCAGATCGTCCAGTCTTGTCCAGGCCTTTGCATTAGTAAATCCCCTCAAAAGCACAATGGAGCCTGTGACAGGCATGTTCTGGTAATCCCGGGCCCCCCACTCCTGGCCCCGTGAAGAGGGCGAGGCTGCAGATTTATTTACTCGCCGATCTTGTACTTGGACACAGCTGCTGACCTCCGATCGCGCAACTTTCAGGTGACGTCTGCGGGCTTCAGAGGCTCGCCGCGAATTTACGACGTACACTTTCGTTTGTCAGCGCCTTCCGCAGTCATTCTGAGCCAGGGGCCTGTTTTAGGCCCGCCGAAGGAAGTTCCGGGAGGCCACAGGTCTTCCAACGGGCATGCTTCTGCAATCGCGTTCCCAGGGCCGCAGGTGCCCTGCTGGCCCCGGTCTCTTCCCCTCTGGAGCGGGTCAGCTTCAGCTTGTGTTCAGATGCCTCCACTCGGTAAAACCCTGTTCCTAGAGATCTACCGTCCTGTAGATTTTCATTTCAACCCTAATTTTGCACATCTGATTAGGAGCCCAACAAGATCTCTAGGTGTTGAACGAGGTGTGCTTTGTTAGGTTGGGGGTGAAAACCTACATAATGGTTGATCTCCATTAGCAGGGGTTGGCAGATGACTGTAGATCTCTAGGTACTGGGTTGGCAGACGATGGTAGATCTCCAGGAGCAGGGTTGGCAGATGACTAGATCTCTAGGAACTGGGTTGGTAGATGATGGTTGATCTCCAGGAACAGGGTTGGGTACCACTAATGTAGGAAACTAGGGCACTGTTTCTGGGCCGCAGGTTTGGGTGTGTTACTTAAATAAAGGCTCAAATGAGAGGGGGGCTTGTGAGGAAGAGCATGAATTCTTCAGCACTTGTACGGCACAGAGTTTGCCGCTTTTCTGGGCTTCCCACAGAAGTGACCTCAATGGCCACAGTCTCAGTCCTCAGAGGATCAGTACAGAACCACCTGCCCCAGTTTCAGCACACAGGATACAATTCCATGTTTCACAGTGAAGGACTGTATCTGCACCTTCTCTGTACCTTACATATCTACTCTAATGCTATATCTACTGTTACATCCCCCTAATACTACCGCTACTGTTACATCTCCCCTAATACCACCCCTACTGTTACATCTCCCCTAATACCACCCCTACTGTTACATCTCCCCTAATACCACCCCTACTGTTACATGTCCCCTTATACTACCCCGGATGTTACATCTCCCCTAATACTACCCCGGATGTTACATCTCCCCTAATACCACCCCTACTGTTACATCTCCCCTAATGCTACCCCTACTGTTACATGTCCCCTTATACTACCCCGGATGTTACATCTCCCCTAATACTACCCCGGATGTTACATCTCCCCTAATACCACCCCTACTGTTACATCTCCCCTAATGCTACCCCTACTGTTACATGTCCCCTTATACTACCCCGGATGTTACATCTCCCCTCATACTACCCCAGATGTTACATCTCCCCTGGGCTTCCACGGGTACATGAGGGTGGGACATTCATGCCATGCTAATTCAGCCTGGAACACAGGAGTTTGATGGACCACATCTTCATTGTCCCAGCAGAATGGCATAGTGGTTATTGATTAACACAAATGCGATTTGCACCGTTTTCCCGGTCAAGGCGGTGGCCTCCCTTCATAGTCACGTCGGTTATAGCCACGTATCCCGTGTATCCACATCGGTCATGTACTTTTGCGACCTATTAGCTGCACACGCAATAGCCGCATGAAAACTTCTGGGCTCAGTGGTTCTAAAGCGCAGCAGTAGGGAATCACAGACGTTACCTGCAGGGCGGGCGGAGCACCATCTCGCGGTCCCTCCATCCTCTACCCGCTGCCTCCAACACAGGCAGAGAGACCCATCTCTGGGGCCATCTGTCTTCATTTATTGCTCATGTAGAAAATATTAGCTTGTTTTTAGTCATTTTTTGTCAAGTGAAATTCTTGTAGCCCATTGGCAAAATCTTTAATGAGCCAAACTCTCCCCTCGTTTGCAATATTTGTGTAATTTCGCAAAAGAACATTAGATTGTAAGTCACCTTTAAATCACACTAGAAGTATAAATTGTACAGAGCATGTAAGAGCTGCATTTCAGTCTACATACGGTTTGTGTTGATCAGTAAAGGATGATGGCTTTGTCCTCATACCGAAATATTAATTTTTTACTCACTTTCTGAGCATGTGCAATAATTAAATAATCCGACGCTAGTAGAACTAGTCTTGCTTTGCTACTGTTGAAAATACTTTTTCTCATAAATAAAAATCCTGCAAATGTAAGCATGGCCTGGCATCAAAATCAAAGTAGCTGTGCACACACACACACACACACACACACACACACTCACACTCACTCACTCACACACACACACACACACACACACACACATACACACACACAATACACACACGGACACACTACACACACGGACACACGGACACACTACACAGACACATACATACACACACACGCAGACACACACACACACACACACACACACGCGGACACACACACATACCCACACACGCACACGCAGACACGCAGACAGACACAGACACACACACACACGCAGACACACACACACGCAGACACACACACACGCAGACACACACACACGCAGACACACACACACGCAGACACACACACACGCAGACACACACACGCGCGGACACACACACGCGCGGACACACACACACACACACACACACACACAGACAGACAGACAGACACAAACACACGCAGACACACACACAGACACACACACACACACACACACACACACACACACACACACACACACAGACACACACAGACACACACACACACACACACACAGACACACACACAGACACACAGACAGACTCCACCGGTGTATAAATTGTGGTTGTACTTGAGGGGAGAGAGAGGAGAGAGAGCAGGCTGAAGCTGGTATCTGGGAGCGGAGGGAGCCGAGCGTGGCCAAGCTAAGGAAGAGGAGTGGTATCGCGCGACTGCCGAGGTTTCCATGGGAACCCAGCTGCTGAAAGCAGGCAGGGTCAGCGGAAGAGGGCTGTGTGCTGCAGGGAGGGTGAGCGCCATCTGGTGGCAGTTATAGGAGCTGCACTGTCACTGCTTCTGGTTCAGGAACCGGGGATTCCTGTTTTTGAAAAAAACATTAAATACGGGCCGGACGTTTACCTTGTGCTGTAATATGATCCTGTGTACAGGATCAGATTGTGATATTTTGCTGAGAGCCTTAGAGATGGTATTCAATGGCATTTAATGGCCTTGGGGGGCGGTCTCTGCTTCAGCAGTCAGGATATTTCTGTGATTGTGCAGAGTGAATTCAGGCTGCAAGCCAGGTGCTGCTTCCCCTGTCCAGCCGGAGTCTTAAAGTAAAGGTTTCCGGAAGAATCCGAGGCCAGTTCCACAGACACAGGATTCAGGAAATAATGAATGATACTTAAAAAGAAATTTTTTTTTTTTTTAAAGTAATACTTCATATTTATTTTAGTAAATGGCTATAGAATTTAGCTGGCTCATTGGTGTGGGATTATTTATGATTTTTTGGTTAGGTTTGGAACAATATGAAATGAAATGAGACGATTATCAGAACAAATTAAATAATATCCATTATTTTGTATTGCACTAGACTAAACATTGAAATGGAATGCATAATTATTTGGTTTATTTGTTGGCATTGTCTGGGAGTTGTAATCCTGCACAAAAGACAAATCCACCCTATTTATGGAAAATTGACATTTTGGACCCTCATTTATGGAAATGACAAACTGTAATATGACGTTATGAACGCATGCTTTCCAGAACAACTTTCCCGTTCTCAGCAGCAGTTTTCTAAACCGAGACTGCTTAATGTATGTTTTGAACTATTTATTCCTTCATCTGAGACTGAGCAGGTACGTCTGTTTATACCATTTTGGTTTGTATAATCGGGCTTTTAGGAGGGTATTCATTCTCAGGGTTATATTTAGAAAGCTCCTCTCCAGCTGTGGAGAAATATATCATTTTTTGAGATGCGTATTTAAATCTGTTTAACGTTTCTGTCAGGTTGTTAAATAGTTGGGCCTTCCTCGTATAAACCGGGTCTCTCTCCCCTGGCCCCGGGAAGGAGCGCTGCCACACTCAGAATTCCTAGATTGATTTTCAGGTAGTAAATCAACACTTGTTTTGCCATTTGAGTTCTTAGCATGAGCTCTAATGTGGGCTGTTAGGCTGCGGTCCGCTGATGGCGTGTGACGGATGAGAACCGGCCAGCCGCTCAGCATTCTCATTTACATACTTTCATATCGGAGGGGTTCAGAACGGCGCGGACCCCTCTCCTTTCCTCTCCTGCCACACGACCGTTCCACCGCTGCGCCTTCAGGTCATTGTGGTGCGTGTAAAAAAAAATAAAAATAAAAATGCATTCCTTTCCTAATTGTTTCGTGAAGTTGAATTATGTGTCGAATTATATGTTGCTTTAAAGCATATTTTTTGGCGTCTGCCAAGCGTTACATAGCACGATAATAAAAACATTGTTTAAATGAGAGAAATGGTTAAACATAAATTAACAAACTAAACTGTTTAACTTTGTCCTTTTTTTTTTTTCTTCTTTTTTTCTCTCCATATGCTTCCCATGAGCAGTTACCTTACGGGGAATAGAAAGAAAGTATTTATGATTATTCTCTCTTTATTGAGAGGGGCTAAGACTCATTAGCCAACCCTTTTAATGTCTTTTTCAGAAGCCTTAACAAATGTCCCCAGTGCTCTCCATGTTAAATTAACTTTGTCACACTGCTGCTGTTCTACATGCCCATCAAAAGTCCACCACTTCTGAAACTACTCAAATACATACAAGTACAACAGAGCTCCTGACCAGCGGCAAACATCGAACGGACCTGCGTTTGTATGGTCTGAGAACAAGGTCTTCCCCAGCTTGCATACTGTGATAGGTCTGTGTGTGAGAACGCCAGTGATGCATATGAGTTAGTCACTGTGAGTTTCATTACAACACAGAGGATGATGCCGTTTATTTTATTTATATTTTGCATTTTACATAAGTAGTGTGTGTGGCGTCGTGAAGTTTAGAGTTTTATTGTTTTTAGCTGATATAACTGCTGCGAGTGGAACGTCAGTGCGTAACCAGGCCACTACACGCTGTACAGCCCTTCACTATATGGAAACTATTGATCTCCGCTCCCCTCCGCTAATTAAAGATGCTCCGCTATTTGTGAAAAGTCAACACAATTATCAAGTGAGCATACGAGTCTTCGCCCACTGACATTGTCATGAAGGTTGCCTGCGTCTGCAGCCCTGCCCAACGGTCCTACAGCTGTCGTTGAAAAGTAGATAAACTTTAAAAAAAACTCAGGGAATGTTTTTTTTTTTTGCTCAGCCAGCACTGTGACGAGCATCAGCTGGCGTGCTTCATCCAATCAAACCGTTTCACTGGCATCTCTCATTCGCTTGTCTAAAACGTGTGTTTAGGTTTGTCTGGACTGTTAAATTGGTCCTGTTTGTAGCTGTGAGATCAGGGGTTGACTGTAAGTGGAAAGGCTCAGGGGTGGCTGTTTGGGGCAGGTGGGCACGGTTGGGGCATGGTTGGGGCAGGTGGGCACGGTTGGGGCACGGTTGGGGCAGGTGGGCACGGTTGGGGCAGGTGGGCACGGTTGGGGCACGGTTGGGGCAGGTGGGCACGGTTGGGGCACGGTTGGGGCAGGTGGGCACGGTTGGGGCACGGTTGGGGCAGGTGGGCACGGTTGGGGCACGGTTGGGGCAGGTGGGCACGGTTGGGGCACGGTTGGGGCACGGTTGGGGCAGGTGGGCACGGTTGGGGCACGGTTGGGGCAGGTGGGCACGGTTGGGGCAGGTGGGCACGGTTGGGGCAGGTGGGCACGGTTGGGGCACGGTTGGGGCAGGTGGGCACGGTTGGGACACGGTTGGGGCCCGTGAGCGCTGTGGTAGCATTGCGCTCAGGCTCAGGCCCGCACTCCCAGGCGTTCGGTGTAGCCGGGGTTTGGGACGCGGTGGAACATCCTGAGCCCTGGCTGGGCTGTCCTGTTTCCACGGTAACCCTGCAGGGGGGGAGGGGCACGGTTGACCTGGAAACCCAGCGCGACCCTAAAACGAGCAGCGGGGTCAGGCTGGGGGCAGCGACGTGAGAGCTGCCCATCTCTCTCTCTCTCTCTCTCTCCCTCCCCCCTCTCCCCCACCCCGTCTCTCTCCCTCTTTCTATCCCTCTCTCTCTTTCTCCCTCTCCCTCTCCCTCTCCCCCACCCTGTCTCTCTCTCTCTCCCCCACCCCGTCTCTCTCTCCCTCTTTTTATCTCTCTCTCCTCTCCCTCTCTCCCTCCCTCCCTCCCTCCCTCCCTCCCTCCCCCTCTCTCTCTCCCTCCCCGTCTCTCCCCCCCCAGTTGGCAGGCCATGCCAGCCCTGGTCCTCCTGGTCCTCCAGCTCTCCAACAGTGACAAATTGAAGTGTTATGTAATCGGGCACATGGAGACGGACAGAAATAGCTCGGCCTGTGGTAGCCTGCCCTCTGCTGGCACAATGCTCCTCGCGTCACAAAATGGCTCCACTGGAGTCGCAGTGCCTGAGACTGTGCCCAGGGGCGCCTCAGACACAAACAGCTCTTATGATGCTGTGTGTCTACCCCTCCCCACCCCATTAGTCACAGTCTGTCTGTTTATTAACTTGCGCGTGTATTAATTTACTTACACATTTTCAACCTTTGTTTGAACGTCTCAACGTTTACTGGAGGGGGGGACCCCACACCCTTCCAGCCCGGGCCTTCTAGTAGCTATGGCCCGGATATCGCCCTCCTTCCAGAACCGCGTCTTCACAACCCCGCGAGCGGTGCAGTGTGACCAGGACAGCGATGAGCGCCCTGGGGTCAGATAATGTCTGACTCAAGACCCCCGCTCTCGTCTCAGCAGAACGCTGTCACCACCTGCATCACTGTGTCCCCATCGCTGCTCTGGGACTTCCAGCAGACCTCCCGTGCCACACTTAATCCATAGACGCAGTAGTTTTCATCGGCTTCCTATCCTAAATGGTATCAGAAACATTCACGTGGTATTGTGAAATGTGTTGCCATGAAGCCTGCCTTTTGGAGGAATGTTGGGACATTGTTGGGCCGTCTGGTGTAAACGTGCGGTCATGTGTTCTGTTGTTGAACGTACTGGCACAGAGATGCCAGGACTGAGCAGTGTGTTGATTAATTCACCAGCTAATTTACCAGCTAGTTGTTGAAGTTAATTGGCTGAGGAATTGTGCCAGTTAGCAAATCACGGTGATTGGAATAAAGATGTACTTTCTGAACTGGATTTCTACCTGTGCTGATATCTCTCTTCTGTCTTCCCACAGCTTTCTGGAAAGAATCGACTCAGTAGGAAATGTTGACTACACACCAACAGATCAGGTAAAGATGTTTCCTTAAAATTTGGAAGAATAGTAAATTATGGATTTCATACCTGACTGGCAGTATTTATGCAGTCAGTCTATTTTGACTTCTTAACATTTATCCGCAAGGGGCAAATTACACAGCTGACCTCGACTGCAGTCAGAGGAATCCTCAGATGGTCATCACTTGATCAGATATACGCACGGCTGTGTCACAGTGGCTTGGGTTAAGGCGCACCAAGCTCCTTTAAAAAAAAAACCTTTCACAAAACCTTAAAAATCTGAGCAGACGTTTTGGGAAGTTTGTGTGTGACTTTAAGAGCAGGTTTGGCCCTTGCTGAGGCGTGTTGCGTCCCTGCTCTCTCTCACGCTGCAGAGAGAATTAGCAGTGGGATAACTCCTCTCCTGCTTTTCCTCCTTCCAGGACTTGCTGCGATGCCGAGTCTTGACTTCAGGGATTTTCGAAACGCGATTTCAAGTCGACAAAGTCAACTTTCAGTGAGTGTGTTTACTGTGTTCTGTTCTCATGCCCAGGTAGTAAAAACCCCGAGAGTGGCATTTGTCTTGAATGGCTACTGCTTCTAGAACATGGGTGTGTGTCACCACAGCCTAGTGTATCGGATTTGGCTGACAGTCGTGACTGTTCCAGTACTTGAGAACAGGTTTGGTCAGTTTGAGACAAACCTCCAGCCCTATACGCTTGCCATTGTGTTGCATAGACTTCTTAATACACATCCTCCGCCTAACTTCTTAAATGTCAGACGTGCTTTCGAGGGGGATTACCAGAAGACAAGTTCTTATCTTGCATTCAGGTTTCATTACATTTATTTGGCAGGAATAGGTTTCATAAACCAGGCTATGGATTTGTCTGAGTGGAATGTGTCTGGTCGTTTCATTAAAGACCAGTGGAATTTGTGTTCATTGTATTAGCCCTTTTTTGTAGATTTTTTTTCTTCCCTGTAATTGTTTAGTTTGCACACAAGGGGGTGCTACTGTGTAGTTAGAGTACAGCCATACAAATAGCAGTACAAATGCTAAATAATGGTTCATTTTGACATATTTTTTAATCAAAGCTATCATAATAATTGGAAATGGTAAGCAAAGTATCTGAGGAATGTAAATGTTCATTACCTGTACAGAACTATAATGATGCCGCTATCTTCCACTCATTTTAATAAGCATCCCGATTATCCAGCCGTATGATCTGAAGAAAGACAAAATCTCAGTAGCATCAGATGAATGGATATGAATGCCAGCAGTAACCGGGATCATGGCTGACTCGTGAGCCCTGATTGGCTAGCCTGTCCCGATAAGCCGTGCGATTGGTGGATTGTGTGCTTTTCGTTCTCAGCATGTTTGATGTGGGAGGTCAGCGAGACGAGAGAAGGAAGTGGATTCAGTGCTTTAATGGTGAGTCTGCACACTCTTCTCTCACCGTTTTTACATTGTGTTCTTCTGCTACAAAAACGCAGTGCCTTGTTAACACCCCTGAGTGATACGGTGCAACCTAACTGCACACAATGAGCAAATGACGTGAATGGCTTGTCCTTGGCCATAGTGCTTATAGCAGGTCACCCTCTGTCCTGCTTTTCTGATTGCTAGTGGGTTGGATATAACTACGGTAAGTCTGTGGATCAATCTGTAAATCTCACCAATCATGTTTGTGTGAAATATTCATAGTTTGAAGTATTATTCTGTTGATGTGACTGAAATTGTCTTTTGATGAGAGATTTATGGCTTTTTTGTGCTCCTCCCTACCCTCTTCTCTCCCTCTCTCCCTCTCCTCTCCTCCCTCCAGACGTTACGGCCATCATATTTGTGGCAGCGTGCAGCAGCTACAATATGGTCATCAGGGAGGACAACAACACCAACAGGCTACGGGAGTCTCTGGACCTGTTCCGCAGCATCTGGAATAACAGGTTACCCTGCTTCACCTCTGACCCTAAACTGAACCCCAAACTGACCGCCTAAAGGGGCGGCCTGTAGCTTAGTGGCTAAGCTCCATGACTGGGCCCCGGAAGGTTGATGGTTCAAGCCCCGGTGTAGCCACAATAAGATCCATGCAGCTGTTGGGCCTTTGAGCAAGGCCCTTAACCCTGCATTGAAATACATATAAAAGCGTCTTCTAAATAACGGTAGTGTAAAGCCAACCGTTATTCCAGGCAACTGTCTCACTATGAGCGCCACACCTAGTAAAACTCTGGATTTAAGTATGATTATTAAGCATGACTGTCATGTCTGGACTCCCTCACATAGGACTGCAGAGGGAAGTGAGAAATGCACGAGTCACGCGTAACCGGTTCTTTTTTCTGACAGGTGGTTACGGACCATTTCGGTCATCCTCTTCTTGAACAAGCAGGACATGCTGGCTGAGAAGGTATTAGCGGGGAAGTCCAAAATCGAAGACTACTTTCCTGAGTACGCTCGCTACACCGTACCAGCTGAAGGTACGCACCGCGGGGTCTGTTCTCTTTAAGTGAAGGGTTTGGGGGTTGCCACAGGGTCTCTAGGGTGTAACCACAGATTCTCTAGGTTAACCACAAGTGGAAATCATTCATCTGAGCACTAAAAAAGCCATATGTCTTTTGTAGATGCTGAAGCTTTCTCATTGGGTACTAATTCACGAAGGGGTGTAACTAAGGCTTGTACTCTGGTTATGGATGTGTAATGGAGTATGCAGTGTCCCTTATTTATAAACTAATATCTCACCAGAAACAGACATTTTCTGATCAAATTAAAGTGTCAAGACTTCTCTGAATATGTTCATTCTTTTTTTGGGGGGGGAGGGGGGGATCTTTTGTTTTTATTGATTTAATACAGGACAGAACTGCCTTAACTTCATGCCCATTTGAAAAATAAAAAAAGAAGGCAAGTTTTGATTTCAAATTTGAAGTCAGCGTCCCAAAAGCACCCCCACATTGTGGGTTCAGCGTGGGGTTCTCTTGTCCTTTGTGGGGGTTTCATCACTGGTGTTTCCTCCTTTACAGCAACCCCTGATCCTGGAGAGGACCCAAAAGTCACCAGGGCCAAGTTTTTCATCCGAGATGAGTTTCTAGTATGTCATTTCCTTTTGTGTGTGTGTGTGTGTGTTTACACTCAGTCAGCACTTCATTAGGTAGAACTGTACACCAGTTTGTTAAGGTAAATATTGAATCAGCCAATCATGTGGAAGCAACTAGATGCATAAAGCATAGAGCATTCATGCTCAGCAGTCTCTAGAGTTTGCAGAGAATGGTGCGAAAAACTAAAAACATCCAGTGAGCAGCAGTTCTGCAAGAACACCTTGTTAATGAGAGAGGTTCGAGGAGAAGGGCCAGACTGGTCAAATCTGACAGGAATATGACAGTAACACAAATAACCACACATTACAGAAGAGCATCCCTGAACACAGAACGCATCAAAGTCATGCCTCCAGTCCTGGTTGGCCAGTCTGCGTGCTGGTTTTTGTTCCAATCAGTTATGTTAGTTTTAGTTTTCGGGCAACACTGCAAACTACGCTGGTTCACTCCTGTACTTGAGCACAGTAAAGTCTTTAGGACACATTTGCAGTGTGGCTGTAGCTGGTGCTTATACAGCTATCAGATCAAGATATAATTGAACTAATTCAATAATTAAGAAGTTAGCACAAAATCCTGAAACAGATTGTTGTGCACCCTTGCTTGAAGTGGATAGGCTACAGCAGCAGAAGACCAATAAGTAAAAAAATAATAATAATAATTTTTTTAAGTTGTCTAAAATACCTAATAAAGTGCTCTGTGTTTGCGCGTGTCTGCGTGCGCGTGCGTGCGAGCGTGCGTGCGTGCGTGTGTGCGTGTGCGTGCGTGTGTCTGCGCGCGCCTGCCTGTGAGAGAGCATCCGCGCGCGTCGCGAGCTCAACCGCACGGCCACTTCCTCTCCACGCGCCCTGACCCCTCCTCTTCCTGTGTGCCACAGAGGATCAGCACGGCGAGCGGCGACGGCAGGCACTACTGTTACCCCCACTTCACCTGCGCGGTGGACACGGAGAACATCCGCCGCGTCTTCAACGACTGCCGCGACATCATCCAGAGAATGCACCTGCGCCAGTACGAACTCTTGTAACGGCGGGAGAGCACCCGCGCGCTTTAAACCTGAGCCCCTCTCCCGAAACCAACGTCCGCTGACGGGGACACAGTACTACTGAAGTGTGTCAAACCCCCTCCCTTTCTTTCATTTTGTTGCGGCCTTTTTTTTTTTTTTTTCCCTTCTTCTCTTTTTTGTTTTTTTTAATTGAAGCCATTCTCGGTCCCCGTTCCGCTGAGATAGAGTGGGGGTGGGGAAGCCATTCGCTTCTGCCTCTGCCACGCCTTTGTTATGTGTCATTCCACTAAGCCTTTGGCTACCTCCGTTTTTTTCTTTTTGTCATAGTTTCTTTCGTGACGTCCTGGGACTTGGGACGAGAAGCTTTTTTTTTTTCGCTTTTTTGTGTGTTCTTTTTTTGGGCCGGCAGTTGGGTGCGTTTGAGGAGCACCCGTGGGACTCCTCCCCTTTGAGAGGGAGCCTACCAGCTGGCACACCCAGTGACCTGCAGCGACCCTGTGTGGGCTTGGCATCCTTAATCGACACTGAAGAGTACTTGATGGGGGCGGGGGGTGGGGGAGGGGAGGGGGGAGAGAGAAAAAAAAAGATTGAATGCACTTTGCATCAGGTTATTTAAATACTGTTGCAGAAGTATACACACCATGTAGCACCACAATATTTAATACTGTCACGGTTTTTAGCGCTCCGAGTTGCAGGTCGACTGTGAAGTTACCGACCTCCTCTTTCAAGCCGACTCGAGGCACAGATAGGAAGTTGGGGGAGGGGGGGGACGGGGGGGGAGACAGGAGGTAACTGGGACTGAATTGCTGTACCTCGGGCCTTAGAACAGTCGCTGCTTTCTGCCTATTGTGTCTAGGAAAGAAAAACTACCACACTCACTTTGACCTGTCCACAGATGATCCTTTTAGCTTAGATCTTCTTGGACAACAGTCCTATATATAAATATAAATATATATATATATTATATTTTTTTTTTGTTTTGTTTTATCTTGTACAGACTGTGCAAGGTTGATTTATCTTGTACAGACTGTAAA
Source organism: Conger conger (assembly GCF_963514075.1). Taxonomy (NCBI): domain Eukaryota; kingdom Metazoa; phylum Chordata; class Actinopteri; order Anguilliformes; family Congridae; genus Conger; species Conger conger. The sequence goes on from NC_083768.1 coordinate 31,979,465, forward strand.
ATGTAATATTATTTTGTACAACTTTATTGAAGAAAAAAAAATCTACTTGTAGAAGATCTTTGTGCCTTGATTATGGCTGTACCTGTACAATGAGCTCAGATGTAAGTATGTTTTTGACTGCGCTGTACAGCTTGATGTCACTCTATCAGCAGGAGAGACTGCGGTAGGGATTTTCTCTGTAGAGTTTAGTTTTTTCTGGTTTATAAAAAAGGAAATGCTCTTTAGTAAAAAAAGAAAAGTTTAAAAAAATTAGGGGGAAAAAAAAATCCTGTATACATTATGCAAATGAACCACTTACCTACAGTGACGACCAGATGTTGCAGCGACATGCCTTCATTACTTTCTGTTCCTTTTCCTTTTGATTCTCAGCTTTAAAACATTGGAATCCATTTGAAGTGTCCAAATTTGCAACCTGGTGTTTTAATAGGAACCAACTTTTCCATATGAAGTACGCCAGAGAAATGTACACGTGTGCGCACGCGTGTGTGTGTGTGTGTGTGTGTGTGTGTGCGCGCGAGCGTGTGTGCGTGCGTGTGTGTGGGTGTGTGTGGGTGTGTGTGGGTGGGTGGGTGTGTGTGTGTGTGTGCGTGTGAGTGCGTGCAGGTGTACATAAAACATACATAGACTCGCAGCGCATTGCGAGTGTATGTCTGTGCTTTTTATAAATGTGTGTACATGTAAATTTATAGATCTATATAAATATATATGTACAATTTCACATGTTTAAATATGTGTGTGCCTAGGTGTATACATACCTATGTATGTCCACAGAGTAAATGTGTATACATACACACATACATAAGCATGTCTAGAGTGAGAAGAATAAATGCAAGTGAGATTTGGTAACTCTTGGGTCATTCAGAGACATTGTGAATGTGTGAGCGCCCCTAGATAGGATCTTCATTCCTAGAACCAACAACAGCTTTTATTGTGCAAGTATATAGTAAGAGAGAAAGTGCGGTGTGTAAACCTGAGAGAATTACAAAAAAATGACATTTTTATTTTCTTTTAATAAAGCGGCACATTAGAAGACTTGATTTTATTTTCAATGCAGAATTTGATATTTTGTGTGAATATTTCTCTTAAACCATTTTATACAGGTCCTACACAGCAGAACAAGTGATGGCTTTAAGAGACAAAAAGATATAAATTACTTTTTGCACCAATACTTAATATCTACCATGATGCTTCATATCCACAACCAAACTTCATATCCACAGCCAAACTTCATATCCAGTCAAACTTCATATCCACAACCAAACTTCATATCCACAGTCATACTTCATATCCACAACCAAACTTCATATCCAGTCATACTTCACATCCACAACCATACTTCATATCCAGCCAAACTTCATATCCACAGTCATACTTCATATCCACAACCATACTTCATATCCAGTCAAACTTCATATCCACAACCATACTTCATATCCAGTCAAACTTCATATCCACAGTCATACTTCATATCCACAACCATACTTCATATCCAGTCAAACTTCATATCCACAACCAATCTTCATATCCACAGTCATACTTCATATCCAGTCAAACTTCATATCCACAGTCATACTTCATATCCAGTCAAACTTCATATCCACAACCATACCTACCAGAAAACTTCATGTAGGATGGAGGTTCTTCATGTCTTGGTGCATGTCTCTCACTCATGCCAGCAGTAACCTAGCCATTTTAACAGTGTTAAGAGTAAGGATTACAATACAAACCCATTTTGGCATTAGCCTCATTAGTCCATTGCTTCCAGTGGCCAGACTATCTGTCTGAAATGGCTTCATTAGAGACTGGATTCAGCAGGTGTGTGGTACAGGTAGCACACACTGCCATTTTGTTTTTCAGTGGTGCTGAAGAAGCTGTTCCAAACACAATGGCAAGGATCACTGTCCATTCAAAGCAGTCGTTCCGTTGTGCAGAGAGAGTGCTGAAGTGCCAAAGCAAAGCAGTGGACAGCATCTGGACAGCCAGAGGGGCTGGTTTACTGTGATTGGGTCCCTGTGTTTCTGTTGGATCACAGTTTGAGTGGCATGTGCTCTTATTGGTCCACAGGGAGGAAGGTGGGAGGCTATGTATGCTATTGGCCCATAGGGAGGAAGGTACTGTGCTGTAGGTCAGCTTTTGGTTCACAGGGGGCAAGGTAGAAATGTACTGTACAGTATGTGTGCTTATTTTGGTCCACAGGGAGGACAGTGAAAGGGTATGTGCTTATTTTGGTCCACATGAGGCAAGGTAGAAGAGTACTGTACAGTACGTGTGCTTGTTTTGGTCCATAGGGAGGACAGTGGAAGGGTATGTGTGCTTATTTTTGGTCCACAATGGAGAAGTTGGGATGGGGGGGGGGGGGGTGGGAGGGTGTGTGTGTGTACTTTTCTTGGTCCTCAGTGAGGAAGGTGGAAGGGTATGTGTGCTGCTTTTGGTCCATGGGAAGGGGGGAGGGGAGGGTATGTGTGCTTTTTTTTGGTTCACAATGGGAACGTTAGGAGGGTATGTGGTCCACAGGGAGGAAGGTGGGAGGGTACATGTGCTCCTATTGGTCCAAAGGGAGGAAGGTGGGAGGGTACATGTGCTCCTATTGGTCCAAAGGGAGGAAGGTGGGAGGGTACATGTGCTCCTATTGGTCCAAAGGGAGGAAGGTGGGAGGCTGTGTGTGCTCCTATTGGTCCACAGGGAGGAAAGTGGGTGTGTGCTTCTTTTGGTCCTCATGGGAGTAAGTGGCAGGGTATGTCTACATGGAGAAAGGTAAGGAGGATGCTTGTGTCCATTGAAGGGCTAGAGAGGTTGGGAGCGTGTGCGTGTGCTTCTATTGGTCCACAGGGGTTGGGAGTTAGGTGTGTGCTTCTATTGGTCCACAGGGGTTGGGTGTGAGTGTGTGCTTCTATAGATCCACAAGGGTTGGGAGTGTGTGTGTGCTTCTATAGGTCCAGAGGGGCCAGGGGGCAGAGTCAGACGTATTTGTGCTTGGCCAGCAGGCAGCCGGCGAGCTGCAGGGTGCAGCGGACAGTGTGGAGGTTCAGCAGCACCAGCAGCAGCAGGATGGCCGCCCCGGCGCTGCAGTAGACGGCGATAACCGTGCTCTCCTCAGGGAGGAAGCACTTGGACAGCATGTAGCTGGCAGAGGAGAAGGAGCCCTGAGGGACACACAGCGATACTCCAGATCAAATCAGCAAGCAGACCTCACCTCCGCTTTCCTAGAACCCATATCAGAAATATCAGGTATCAGCGGCCAATGGAGCGTTTTAATGGCCTTTGTCATGTTTTTGGAACGCTGATCGGATCTCTGGGGCTGTGGTCCGTTAGCTGAAATCCTATACTCATTGGGGAGTCGCTGTACACTGCACTACAAGGCTCTTGTAGTTAATAGATCGTTACATGCAAAGCGATTACAGACCACAGATATTGTTTTAATTGAAATCATACTATGCCTGTCACTGGATAGTCTATCTGTGTGGGTGAGTCTCCCTAGGCAGGTCTTCCTCTGCATATACTGCGCAGTATGTGCGAAACTACCCTTTGTGTAGAGCGTTTTACGATTTGCACACTTTTGTTTCTCTCCATTAACCCAAACCTGTTACAAAGGCTTACCAGGAGGAAACTGGGGATGTACTTTAAAAAGTCATAGTTACCTGAATGACACTGGGCCTGTAGTTCTAGAAGGTCATAGTTATCTGGATGTTGCTGGGGTTGTAGTTCTAAAAGGTCATAGTTACTAGGATGAAGATGGGGTTGTTTGTCATATTTCCCAGGATGGTGCTGGGGTTGCAGTTTAAAAAGTCCTAGTTACCAGGATGAAGCAGGTTTGTAGTGTAAAAAGTCCTAGTTACCAGGATGAAGCAGGTTTGTAGTGTAAAAAGTCCTGGTTACCAGGATGAAGCAGGTTTGTAGTGTAAAAAGTCATAATTACCAGGATGAAGCTGGGGTTGTTGCGGTTTCTCCAGCTAAATGAGGGAACGCTGATCTCTGGGTACTTGTTTGCATGGAGAAACTCACAGGCGCTGTGGGTGTGGCCACTCAGTATGAGGCGGGGCTGAAACCACCAGAGAAGCTGTGGGAGAGGAGATGGGCGTGGCCTTGTGAGCAGACACACCTTCACCTGCACATTGATACCCTGCAGATTCCAGTAAAGTCAGTTTCACCTCTCAGGACAATTTTATTCACGAATGTATCTTAATATTGAGTTCTAACCATGAAATCAGCACCAAATTTTTCAGTCACAAACATTCACTGAGTGATGGCGTGTCCATTAGTTAAAAAAGGAGTTTAGCTTAAAAACAATTGCTCTGCCAGAATGGGAATGGACATCCTGGTTTGCCAAGGGAAGACAAAGTTTATTTGTACTTTTAAAAGCCATTCTCCAGGCTCAGAAGACCGAATTCAAAAGGAGATGAGTTGATTCTTGCGTCCTTCCCTGAGCATCTCACCTTTCGCGAGGCTTCCTTAGAGAGCACGTCGTACTGCTCTTTGAACAGCAGGTGGCGCTGTCCGGGCGGGGAGGCGTCCTGTCCTGTGCAGGTGGCGTCGCTGACTCGGTACAGAGGGAAATGCTGTGAGGGTGAAAGGCAAGGGAGAGATCTGCGAATGTGAATGTTCCGGAAAACACACAATTGGGAAATGTTTTTGGAGCTAACGAATGCCAAATGGAAAATCCATGCTTTGTTTTGCAGACACCCTTAGTCTTTGTGTCTTAACACGGCTGGCCTTTCATTTGTGTACAGTACACTGATATTTACTGGTAGTTCAACCACAGCACGTGGGTGCAGCGGCAGGGCCCCCCGCCTTCTCGTCAGGCCAAGCTCCTTGGCAGTCCGCCGGTTCCCTCTGGCCTACCTGTAGAATGATGGGCCGAGAGAAGGGGAACCACCGAGCGTCTCTGCAGTCTTCTGCCATGGGGTCTGCCTGAAGGGAGGAATATAACGCTACCGCAATGTGGTTTTCATGCCGTAAAGCTGGTCTCCAGTAAAAACTGATTCCCCAGAGTGTCTTTGCTCCCAGCAGATAACCTTAAAGCACTTAATTGAAAGTCCTTTATAGCTTCATTGTTCTTCCACTAGTGTTAAATTAATGCATTGTTACATAATTTATGTGCTCAACAGAAGCCTTGTCCAGTGCAGCCTGCATAGCTTAATCCTTTATATCCTGAACTGTGCGTGCCTCCACTGAATATTTACTGTTCAGAGGATCAGCAGTGCACCACCTGCAGGTCAGTCCTGCTGGTGCGTTCCTAGATGCCCAAACATTATTGAGGTTCCCACACAAATTCAAGGACCTTTTCAGCCATTTGGAGGTCCCAGTGAAGAGCAGACACACTGATCCATGGATTTTACCATTTCCTGAAAAGTCCTGAATCATAGATCACGATCTGCTGAACTGCAACCCTGATCCACACAATCACGTGCGTGTGCGTGTGCGTGTGCGTGCGCGCACGTGATGCACACCTCCAGAGAGCAGTTGAGGTCCTGGGAAAGGCGAAGAAGCTCAGTCTCTACAGCCTGGCAGATTGCGCATCCGTCCCCATGCAAGGCCACACTGTTCACCAGCAGGAAGCTGGCTCAAAAAGGAATATTTATTTATTATTATTATACTATACATACAGTATACTGATTACCTCACTGCAGGGGGCAGCAGTACTGCCCGTAGGGTTTGATCATTCAGTCCTTTGATACTGCCACCTCTACATTATGTGTAACCTACTCCCCATAACAGCTGAGTAAAATTCCTACAGTCAGTCCTGTAAAATCGCAGCTGTCTTTTGATTAATTAAAAGCAAAGTATTGAAGGGTTGACAGCCAGGTTTAATATGGGTTTAAAAAGTGAGAGGTTGTAGGAATTTGGAGGACAATTCACTCACTTGACTCCTTTCCTAGTGGCCATTGTGGCTGAGGTGACATTGAAGACCTTCTCAAAGCGATGCAGCTTGTACCAGTTCATCCTGATGGAGGAAAATGAAGTGATACAGTCAGCAGCCATACAGAGAATATACTCCAAATAGAGGACATACAGTATAGATAGAATACTGCTTATAGTGCATATACTGTGTAGAAGAGTGTGCACTGCATAGAACAAATACAGTGCATATTATAAAACTATGCCAAGCAATTCCATTATCTTCAGCTTCAAACCTTCAACCTATTAACAGCTCTATGTAATAGGCTACTTGCTGGCAGTTCAAGTCACAAAGGTCCAAGGGCCGGGAATGATATCTGTGATTTGAAGTATCTCAGAAGGGTACATTTGAATATATTTTAATTGACAAAAAATAAAGAGTAAAATAAGCCCAAAAAGCAAAGACGACGCACTACACGGACATTCCAAGTAGACATTAATCAGTTTAAACTCGCGCTAAAAAAAAACTATGAAACGGTTAAAAAAAGCTCTAAAAATATACAAAACGGTTTGCAGTTGCTCTCATCTTGTCTAATCGCACATAAACTCATAATCACATCTCCTCTGAACAGTAAGTTCACATTTCTACAAATTTAAGCAGGCTACAATTCCCAACAAATCCAACCCTTGTGTATGAGGCTACAATTCCCAACAAATCCAACCCTTGTGTTAATTTTATCAAACAAACGCAGTGCCCTTTATTCATTGGATTATTTTTCTTTATACTTTAAACTTGCTCGGAATGGAAGCCGATGTCATGGTTCCCAATCAGAACGATCAGCTCCGTGTCTCTGGGGTGGCGGAACATCTTGCGAAAGCGGCGGACGTCATCGTCCCAGTCCTGAGGAAGAGGTGACAGAGTCCTTTAATGTTGTCTGAAGGAGCTGCACCCATTTCGTCTGATATGTCATACTGTAAAGGCAACGTTGGCCTTCAGTAAAACGATTGAATAATAGTCTGACGTTTTAATGAAACCTGTCTCCTTTAACAACCGGTTTCAGGAGCATTTCTCTCAGGTCCATTTTAAGTGATTGCCAATCAATGATGCCTGGTTGTATGATGTCATGTACATGTATGGAAAAAAGAAAAAATCAAATCCTGCCAAAACAATACTTAGTACTATTTATTGATCAAATAGTACTAAGTATTAGTACTAAGAGTACGCCTTTTCGTACTCTTAGCTTTTGAAATTGTATTTACCTCTAGGGTCTTTCAGCACACTTGTTCCTGGTGATGGGTATGCACTTTGCACTTTGTTGTACGGCGCTCCGGATAAGCGCGTCTGCCAAATGTCAATAATGTAATGGAATGTACTTGAATTGTAGCCACATAATATATTTCAGTATATTTGCTCACATGAACCATTTAATGTTTTACGTTTGTGTTACTTCGAAACATAAATCATCCCTTAACTGACTCTCTGAACCAGAAAAAAAAAAGTTTTATTCTACATTCAGTTGAGTGCCATTTGTCTGGTTTAAACTAATTTTACTGCTCATTTCAGACTGGAGAATCCGGCCTCACAAATCGTGGTATCCTTAAGATGCTACGCGCAGTTTTCAGTGTTTGTATTTTCATTGTGCATCAAGTTGAGCAATGGACATATTTCCCCCCCAAAAAGTTCAAACTTGTGCGTTGTGATTTTCACTATGATGACCCTTCTCCATCCTTGTTCTGGAAAGCAGAATCTTTTTGTTGTTATTGTTTTTGCTCTTCTTTAATTGAGCCAATGTTTAATAAATAGCTTACTGTGTAGCATAACTAGTTTCCTTTAGAGTTGGACATTTCAAATCCATGGTCGAGGGTGTAACAGCACACAAGACACCACCTGTTATTTGTAACACTGGATTCACTTCTCTAACGACTTCAAGACAATTCTTGTACGTATAGTTGTGTGCAACCAAATGATTCCATAAATATTTTCTCTCGCGATTAGTCTGATTTGCATGTACGTACACCCCAACGCACGCACACTCAGTATATAAAACAGATGCATTAATATTCAACGTGAACGCAGGCTGCTGAAGAACGCACCTTTGTAGAACTCCACTTTCCCTCATCGAAGACGTCTCCAAGGATGAAGACCACCTCTGGTCGCAGTAGCCACATCGCCGTCTGGAAGGCCCTCTCCATCTGCCATTCCCTGGGGTACCCAAGAGCCCTGTCAATCAGGCTCTTCTGTTTTCCACACAGTCATTTCCAATCAGTTTGCTTCCCATCTCTGTTTTAGTGCTTACATAATCGCTCCGATTTATCACTCGTTACAATTCATGTCGTTGTCGCTTCATCACTGAATGGCGCTCACCCAAGTCGATATCTGGCCTACTGTACTTTAAAACTGGCTCCTGAATTCATTGATTCTGCTATTCGTATCGTCGCATGTATATTATACACTAGTCCCTGTCTAACGTTCTGTAAAATTTTATTATTTCTGACCCTTTCTCCCCTATAAGAAATGCCTTACAACTGAGCCATACGCGTAGGGTGTTTGAACCGAGAGCAATAAATAAAAAATACTGAAAAGATAAAATACAGTCTATGACAGCCGTTCCATGCACTTTGCTCCGTTGAAAAGTAAGCGTGTATCTAATTTAATTGCGCATCGATCTTTGCATCTTGTCAACGCTGTGAAGGAGATGTAGACGTCTGTCGACGCACTGATTTATTGAATTGTTTTATATTTATCACATAGCTGCACAAACTAAATTAAATGTTATTTACGCCATTAAGTCAAAATTATAGACGTATACATTTCCTCGTTCCTCCACCATCTGAAGGGAATAATCGGCGTGTCCTGAACATATGTATGCATACATACATACATACATACATACATACATACATACATACATGATGAATTTGTAATTGCATACGGTAGTTACATTTCCATTACAATTTCTAGAGAATTAGAACACCGTTAGAAACAATGGCTCCTTGTGCGCAATATCTTTAAAAACGTTTCCAAAGCGCTTTGTCGGAGAAAAGAGGAATCACGTTATATGAACTAGATTGAAATAATATATATGTATATATAAAAAAATTACGTTCGATTTCATGTTTATGGCAATTAAATCACAACTTGCGCGAGCCAGATAGGCTGGCACATTGCATAATAGAGCCTATAGGTGCCACATGACCAATACTTCGACTGGACGCATTTCGGTTATGCATATTTGAAATATGACAAAATGATTGCTACACGTGTCTAAATGGATTAATCAAAATGTATTTATTTGCTTTACCGTCGCTCGCTACTCCCGTTTGATTTCTCGCCAAAATAAATCGAGGAGGTGGTTGTCATAGAGCTTTTGCACAGCAACTGGGAATGGCTGAGAGAGCTTATCAGACCTACCGAAAAAGCAAGAAAAACGTTGGGTAGCCTACTGCCAGTTGCGTTATATGTCTCACCTTTCCTCTCGCATTTTCTAAACTCAGTGGGTTTATATCTAAATTAGAGCCATACAATGTCATTCAAGTGAGATTACGCACGTGCTTAAAATTTGAAGTAGCTGTCAATTTCACAGACTGACCTTCGGAGTTTGTCGAACCAGTGTCCCCTGATAGCTCCCAAGAGATGTGTATCCGACAGGATCAAAGCGCGCAGAATTGGAACAGGCTCCCGGTCCCTGCTTTCCCCGCTTGGTGCACGATCCATCTCTGGCCAAGAGCACTGAAAAATTGCCGGATAATATATCAAATACTCACAAAATATAAATGCGCAACTAACGGTCCAGACGACAAAAATGAGGGAACTCCATTTGCCATTCAATCCTGGCATTATTTTAGCGACTGTAATGTCTCAGGAACGCATAATTGCCTGGTTACAATTGAGCGACTTCAAAATAATTATTGTGTGCCAATGTTCAATGTTGACTGCTGTCATTAATGTCCATCCGTTGAAATGCATTTTTAGACTGCTCTCATTTTTCTGAGAAAACCATCTTCAGTGCGCTAGCCGGTAGGTACACCATTCATGGGCACTCGAACGTATTTAGGATGAATTGCATGACCCAGATTACAAACAAATCCGGATGATTCAAAGCATCTTTTTCACCCCCCAGCCTCAGAATTTAGGTCAATGAGAATCGAGTAAAAAGTGACACAGACTGGCTTGATTTTGCTTTAAAACATCTCCATAATATTGACATAGATGACGCCTTTGTCACATGGGTCTATTGCTCGTCACTTAAAACCCATATATATATACAATTATTTGAAAGTAACTAAGACTGATGTAGCTATTGGTGTTCATATCATTATCCAACTCGAACGCAAAGGAAGATTAAACATAAAGAATACATCATCCAGGGTAATAACGAATATCTCTGTACAGCAGAAAACGTGGTGCTTTTGTTTAAACTTATGCTAACAAATGATGAGACAATTCAAAATTGTCGCGCAATAGTAAAGTCAACGCACTTCAGTCGAACCAGCAGATCAAATCTGTTGTCCGCAATTCCAGGCAGATTAGATGGGGGCGCTACCACCCACAACCTCTTCAATAGGCTCAACTATACGCATGCAAAAACTGTAAATGACGGATGTAGGCCATGTCAAATTACGAAACAGTTTGTATGTACTTTTTCATCAGCACATATAAATACAAATCCAAACACAGCATTGAAAGAAGGAAAGCAATATGGCCGCACAAAGCAAGAACGATGACCAGCTGAAGGAGAACCTGTTGTGTTGCGAAGCGAAACGAGGCTGTAGAGCCAGTTACAGTTTAGAGCTTAAAAGCTTAAAATGGGAATTACCCAATTAGACCCAGAGAGCTGTACTGTATGCGTGCTCCTAGATCAAAATCTATAGGACCTAACAGGATTACAGGGTAAAATGGGGGAATATGTCCCCCTTAAAACAGTGTTGATTTACTGCTAAATTGGAACATATTTAGATACCGGTTTAGTATTTACATAAATGTTTATGCTTAAACCAATACACTTCTATAGGGAAATCAATTGTAACAGTGGGAAACGTATAACACAAAAACAAAGTAATATAAAATGGCTCCTTGCCCCACCGTTGATCACCTTTTTATACCAGGTTGTAGAGGTTAACTACCCAATCACGATGCACATACTACAAATATCCTTTAGACCAGTTAAAGTGTGAGTTGCATCACTGAATCAGAGCAGAAACAGCAGACTTCATGTCTGTCAAAGGGCCTTAAATGGGACACTCTGTTAAGTGTCCTAGAGCTGGGTCATTTATAGATAGATTAAAATAAAGTGATAAACCATAAAGTGTGTAGATAATGTATCACATCCAGGAAAAGTATCTTTACAAATTACTGTTCTTTAGCTGATCATATCTAGAGACAAGCCACATTCCCTAAGTGGCTACAGTCATGGACAGATCTTAGGCCTACACTTCATCTGATTAGAAGATTAGTGGTTCTGGTCCTCAGCTGAGATGCAAAAGACCAAATATTTTCACTGTCCCTTTCAACATTGCCACCCCACAGGAAATGGAAACATGCAAAATATCAGGATGGAATTCAGTATAGTATTGGGAATGACAATCTTTTATTGATTCACTTTTTTTTGTGATAATTACCTGCATGTTATTTTTAATCGAATAAGTTTACACAAGAGAGACTATGTACAGCTATAGTAATCCTTCTATATTCTTATGTTTACTGGATCTTTGTTGCAGCCCAACCCACAATGTATGTACTTAATCTGTACTGGAATAATGTGAATCCACAGAGTCATCTTCACATTTAGCTCATCACGGTGCTGCTGGTCACACTGTAGAAAATGTGGGTGTTTCTGAACATATTTTGTTCTCCAAAGAAGACCTGATTGTATAGAGCTCAAAATATCTTGGACATTTCTCTAATTAAAATAATTGAAAACCTCTATGTTCCAGTAAAAATTTAAATGACTGACACAGAAATTATAATTATAGCTATCTGTACTTTAAAATAGCTAAAACATCTCTTGGGATCCAAATGTTCATACAGGCTCATACAAAGAATCAATCAACATTTGCCCAGAGCTGGAGTTACTTTGGTCATAATACCTTTCTTTTGTCCACAAATACAAGGCTATGCTTGGGACCTCCTCCACTCAAATAATCTATTGTAACTGTATCAATATGAGTCAACTGCATCAAATTTAAAGACAATATACAATACAAATTATTTTCAAATAACGGGAAGGGCATACTTTATATGAAAAGTAAATGTGTATTATTTTCCTGTTTATAAATGTGAAAAAGTACCCAGCTTTATGAATTCCAATTTCGGGAAGAAATTGATGGCACAGGGTGAACAAGTTCAAAGACATGTTAATATTCATAGTTTTAACATAGTTTTTTTTCAATATGGAATGCTTAATAACTGAAATCACTAAAATGCCTGTAAAAATCACTGAAATCACTGTTTCTCTGTAATTAAACAGCATCAGTAGAAAATCTGCAGTTGACTTTGACTACGATCAAGCAGCATCCTGTATGTGCACACTCTTCTTATTGTAGTTTAAGTTTCTTCCCCCAGCCCACCCCTCTCAGTTGAAAATGTCCACAGGAACCACAGACTTTCCTCAACCTCCCAGAATTCACCCTGTGGGATGTTCACAGTCCAGCAGGTCTCCGCACTGGCCCAGAGCACCAGTCCTCCGTTCGACAGGAAGTGAGCTGACCCATTCTACGGCACGATGGGGTCGGCGTACGCACAGCTTCTCTCAATGGCCAGGTTGTACCAGTTTCCCTTCCCACCCTTATAGGCACTCGTGACGATTCTCGCCCATCCGTATTCTCCCTATATTAAATATAAAAATAAGAATATCATTAGAGCTGGATGCCTGTTCCTTGTTCTACCACTGCTAGAGACATTGCTCAAGCAATTCAGTGAATTTGCAAAGCATGTTCAACCACCAGTGACCACAATGAACCATGAATAACCTTGACTGTCTTTATTGTATACTTTTCGAAATAGTAATTCCATTGCGCTAGGGGTACTCAAATTTGACTAAAAAAATCCAATATATTGTATTCTATGTATGTCTTAAATGCATGCCAGAGTATTCTCCATGGTGGATATACAGAAATCCTCTGCCTCCACTAGATGGCACAAGACGACCATACTATTAGCTGGAGTATTGCACAATAAGTAGAAAAAATTGTAATAGATACTTGTTCTGTGGCTTTTGTCATTTAAAGATACCAATGATCATATAATGCTTCTTGTGATCATATCCTTGTGTTGTTGGAATGATAAGTACTTCAAAGTAATTTCATAGGAACTTTGAGGGAAATATATTTTAAATATATTTTACTGCTTAAGAGGTCTGCAGGTATGATCTGTAATTCTAAATAGGTTAAACCTTTCAAGGGTTCTGATCAACTTCTTTATCTTTTCAGTTTTTCTCCTCTCTCCTCTCTTTTCTCCTGGAATCGGCGGTTGTTCCTGGCACATATTTGTAATGAGAGATGTGAATCAGACAAACCCATGGCTCTCCCCAGGAGTTCCTCATGATCCAGTACTCAGTCCCCTCCTCAGACACGCCCCAGCCCGCCACCGACACGATGTGGTTCGGGAGCGACAGGGGGTGGAACTCAGCGAACACCCCGCCGATGTAGGACTCCAGCCCTTCTGTGGCCATGATAGCGCAGCTGACGGACAGGTGTCAATCATAACCAGCTATGAGAGCAACACTGAGCATTCATGCCTGATACACAGTTCAAAATCTAAAGAAATGTACTTCATTTGAGATTATATAAATATGTATTCTACAATGTACACAAACGCACAGTATTTAACAACACTACACAAGTAGGGCTGCAGTGTGCCTAAGATTAATTGATATTATATAATGTAAGCATATAAAACCTAAGAATGTCATACTGTAGATCTATAGTCCCTGTTCTTGTGGCAGTACTCCTTATTAAGCCCTCACACACATAAGGGAATATCACAAATGGGTTTTTAAAATGTCCAATTACACTTATCTGCAAACTCCCACCATGCAACTGAGCAGGCTTCTGTTCATATTTTTTAAATAAATGTACTTCTCAAAACCCAACAGGTATGAATGGTCAGAATAAATGATATGCCCACTCTCTGGAGGCCCAGAGGGGCTGCGCTCACCTGATGGGCCCATTGGTGTAAATCTCTGCTTTCATCTTCTCCCGTCCGGAAACATCCCCAAAGTCGCCCACCTTCCACAGAGTGTAGTTCTTCACTGTACTGCATTTTCCAAAGAACGAGCAGGTCCCACACTGGTTGAAGAGGTCACAGGCTACAATCACAGGGAACACAAACAAGCAATAGTCATGATTTTTCAGCTTGTGGCTAACATACTGATGAAAACAGTAGTGGTCCCACAGAATTATGTCAATTGTACTAGTCTAAATCTAAGATGTGACCCTTCAATTCATCTGATGGAATTTCCAGGTCAATATAAATGATAATGTACTTTGCTGATCTGTAGGTAAAATATTGAAAGTGATGCTTGAAAAATGTTCTTGGACAGAATAATGTTCACAGGATACTCTTTTTTACTTATTTGTAGACTTTTGTTGACCGAAACATTGCCTGGTGTGTGTAGAAATAACTTTTATTGGGGGAGAACAAGAGTAGTGTGTTGACTTTAATTTATCTCTTCTCAAAATAATCCTTTGCACCTATAGTATCATTCTTAAAAATTCACTTTACATTCGCCATTGTAGTGTGCAGGTGCAGCCAAAATAAAAAATATTTTGCTATTTTGGAATCAATCATCAAACAGAGAATCAATCAATTCAGAAGAGTACCTTGGTTTCTAGCCTGGTAATTGTTGCAGGTTTCATCAGGAATGCCCTGTCGGTGGGCATATTCATACACCATGAAGTGGTCTCCGCCAAAACAGGACCCGGCCTTCCCGCAGTCTATGACGTTCTGAACAGACAGGTACGCCGACGGCCACGCCCCTTTCCTCTTGATGTTGATGCGATCTTAAAACGTGAATTAAAAAGCACCCAATCACATGTCAGTCCAGCCTTTCTCGACATATAATTTAATATAATAGCATAAATAAATAAAGACAAAATAGTATTTTTGCAAGCCAGCCCTCCTATGGTTAACATCAAATTTTACACAGCTAGACCAATTAAGGAGGACTGTGCGCTGTAAGAAGGCCCCTGTTAGTGAAGGTGTACTGAACCTGCAAGGGCGCTAGTGGCCCCCATGGCCCAACAGGAGCCACAGTACTGCGGGATGTGCTGGTTCCGTGTGGCGCTCACGTAGTTCCGCCCATCTATGTTCCGCCAGTCCCATGCTACGGGAAGCTCCGAGACGTTCAGGTATTCATGGGGTCTAGGGTAGGTTCTGAAAGAAAAATGATACAGAACATTTCTAGTCCATGGAAAGTTAAGTTGGACCAGGGGTGCACAACAAGGGCCGATCCGTCTCAGGATTTTGTGCCAATGTCTTAATTATTTAATCAACTCATATCGTATCTCACATGTTTATGGGTACCGGCTACAGCTGCAGACTGCAAGTGTATCCTAATGATTTTACTGTGCTCAAGCACAGACTTGAACCAGGGTTAAAAACAGACAGAGTTGTGCATCCCTGAGTTAGACACTTTCGTGAGTGTATTGGTTAAGGCAGGGGTCGGCAACCCTGGTCCTGGAGAGCCGCAGGGTGTGCTGGCTTTCGTTGTTACTTGGCATTAATTGATAAATGTCGTTGATTGCACAGTTAACTCACCTCACCTGGTTTCTTGGGTCTGAATCGGTTGCTTATTTTAAGGTGGAGACGAAAACCAGCACACCCTGCGGCTCTCCAGGACCAGGGTTTCCGACCCCTGGGTAAAGGCCAGGGGTGCACAACTCCAGTCCTCAAGGACTGATCTGCGTATTGGTTTTTGTTCCAATTAACTGCCTTGTTTTTAATTTGCTGACAAGCGTTTGGAACGAAAACCAGCATACACAGGCTCGAGTTTGGGAACCACTGGTTTTAAAGTTTAAAGTTACAGGTGGCTAGACAGCTAACCTAAGGCCAACGTACAGTGAATGAACTGGTGACCTCGACGATAAAATAATCATTAATCCATATTGACTCTCGGTTCTTCAGTAAACTTTACAAGATTGCTAATAATTATTACTCAAAATTCATGTCAGCCACCGTCTCCAACTAGCTAGCGGTAGCTACTCACACCTTTAGCTATATCTAACGTTAGCTCCCTAGCGCACCTTGTAGCCTAGGGTGACTAATGTAACATGAATTTTAAGATAACACTGTGCTTACTTAATAAATGCAGGTCTGTGGTCCCTTATAGGTTTGTAGCATGAATTTGTGATTTTGTGTATGTCGTTAAAAGCACTCGCCCACAAGACAAAGTTAAACCAAAACGAC
Organism: Conger conger; assembly: GCF_963514075.1. NCBI lineage: Eukaryota > Metazoa > Chordata > Actinopteri > Anguilliformes > Congridae > Conger > Conger conger. The sequence continues at coordinate 31,995,705 of NC_083768.1, forward strand.
AGACAAGATAAAACAACTGCGGCAGACGCCATCGCATTAGGCCATGTGATACAAATAAAAAACACGTGAGAAATGCGCGTGCGCACTGAGCATGGAGTGGCGCTGACGTTTTTATCATCGGGGACACCGACACTTCATGCGAAAACATTGTTGATCTCATTAAACCACGAAACCTGTTTTTTATTTTTTATTTTTTGCACATGTACCCAGTCTAAAAATAGTTTTCTAATTATTTAATTATTAGTTCAGCATTAATTACATTTACATTCTTAATAATAACGCCATGTTTATGGTTGGTGGAACAATACTAGGCTACTAATAACAGGAAATCCCTTGGTAAATCATAATAGTATTCCTTAACTATTTGCCAATGGACGTGCTTTTGTTATACTCTATCCATCTGTTCGACGTCATTACAAATACTTAGATCTGACTGAATGAATGGGTCCTTTTTTTCAAAATTACCCTACTGACATATCTTCCTTTCGGTATACACTTTTCGTTTATACACTAGAGGGCAGCATACGGTCACATGAAACAGAATCATTTCATTATGTCGTTCCTCGGTTTAGAAACGATTGATCAAACAGTATAACACCAATGCGCGTACGCTGTTGATCTCAACAAACCATGTATTAATTCTGCTAGTATCCAATCATAATGTACGTAGGGCTAATTATTTAATTCAATACTATGTTGATTTTGACTTTTGGATTTTTATTTATGATTGTATGTTCTCATTGTTATGTATACCTTCCTTTACACAAAATGTTTGAACTTTACCGGTACAAATAAATGAATAGTTAGCCAATTTATACGGCAGGGTTCACTTAATATTATCACCCCCTTACTGCGTGTTCTACGAGTAAGAAAACCATCACCAACAAGGAACAGCTGTTTCTCTAATGGGTGAATAAACCAATTATTCAGCAAGTTAACTTGGGCTTATGTTTGGCAGTGCACAGAGACAATGAAATTTTCACAATCGTATCCAATGCTTTTCAAAGGCCATTTTGTTTAATTGTTGTTATGTGGCTGATTGATGGCAGAGATAGCATGTCTGCAGTTGTTTCTACTAATGAGAGTAGCACAGTTATGTGGAAAATTGATTTGATGGATAAACTTATTCCTAACTGCTAAACAAAAGAAAGAAAAACAGCAATTGCCTTTTTGATTAGGTTTCTTCTTCAAATATTAATGTCTATGAGTACATTAGCACAAGACCCTCAATCATAAAAGTATGCCTTGATAAATGTTTACTGGCCAAATAAAAGGGAGACAGATGGCCTTTAGTGAATAGCAGGTCCGTTATATACATTATTCATCTTCACTTGGATATGTCATTATGCCCATTTCCCCTTTCCGTTTTTATCATTAGTAGACTACTGAAGTCTAAGAAGAAAAAGATCAATAGTTACAAGCTGAAGGAGAGAGTCATCATCTTGTGAAGTAACAATAGCCACAGTGTGAATGAAATGACCCTTGGTTGTCTGTGAAGCCAGAAGAACTCGATGTCAGCAGCATTTCCTCGGGTTTGAGGTTTATTTGAAGTGTTACAGTGCTGGCCCGCAAGGTGAATTATGCTCTGCCAGGACCTTGTCTTGTGGTTAGACTTGTGCTTCTAGAGAAGTTTTTCTTTCTTTCTACGAACACTATGCTGTGTTTACTACATACTTTGCTATGTACATGACATGGTATGTTTTGCCTTGTTGAATTATAAAAAGACAAAAAGACAAAAGATAAAAAGACATCCTTGAGACAAAATGAATTTGATGTGGTGCTGTAGTTATTTGGAAAATAATAGCTTTCACTCACTGATACACATAAAGAAAGTAATGATTCATATTCTCATCTTAATTAGTCAAGGTGGCAATGTACAGTATGATCCAAATGCATTCACCAAATGCACAGCACAGTGAATGTACTAATATTTTGTTCCCACGCATATTTTTTAGAAAAGTGATCCAGGGATCACTAGAGATGTTCTGTCAAATACCCTGTGGAAAGTAAGCATAGAAATATAATTAATGGAAAAAAAACTTCACTGCTCAGCTGTCAAATATGTAAGATTGGATCTGTAGGAAGGCCTGAAACCCTCTGAAATGTTTATTGTATTGAGATGTGAAGTGGCCAAGTCCTCTTACGATCCACCAAAAGAAAAAACTGAACTATCCCTAATGATATATCCTAATTACACTTGATGAGAGGCCGGTTCTTAGATAGTGATGAGACCAGCAGTAACTAATACTTCAGTTATTAAATTGGGCTTTTACTAAATGCACCCATTTCTTTTAAAAGCTTCTGATTACATTAAATGAACGGTTCCTCTGCCAGATCCGGTAATTAAAATTTCATTAGTATTTGTTGTGTCTGCAAAGGATGTGTGAATTTTTTGGACAGTCAGTAAGTACTAAATATCTTGCCTCTCAAAAAATGTTAACTCCAAACATCCAGTCAGTCCCAGAATTAGAAGATGATGATGAAGATCATGAATGTAAGTATTATTGTCATCATTATTATTCTTCTTATTATCAACATTATGTTTGAATGTTTGAATATACTATACATATTTGACTCTGTGCTTTCTTTGAATTCTAGATCAAAGTTACCAGTTGTGGGTATTTTGTCTGTTGTTGAATAGTGTGTGCTTTGCTGAGTAGCATGATGTGTTGGTTGGGTGAGGGGCTAGTTTACTGCATTTTACTGCTATTCACAGGGGACTATCTCTCCTCCTCTCTCCTCTTCTGAACCCGAGTGCTTTGTTGCTGTTTCATTTCTTAAGCACTTGTTTGTTTGAGGAACAAGATGACCTTGCTCTTTCATGCCTGCTTGAAGGGTTCAGTTTCCCACCCAGGGAGCGTTTAGGTGAATACTCTGTCACACCATAAAATATTTAACATGAAAACATGGATTAGCAGGCCCTGGTAAAGCTCATCAGGAAGTTGTGTTCAACTCTGTCCGGGGACAATTAGCGTCTTTGATCTGGTCTCACTACGAGAGCTTCCATTCTGTCAGCGGTAGTTAGCAGCGCTAAAGCAATGTTCTGAAAATCTGTAACAGGGAGTAGAGCAGAGAGCTGTCTTCTTCAGCTCGGACCAAGGGCATAGCTGTCTAACCTGACATCATTGTGCTACTTTCTTTCTATTACCTATCTTCCTTTACTCCATCATTGTATTTTATCATTTTCTGTTTCATTTCCAAGCACTTGAAGCTTTTTTTTCAGCATGGTGGAAGTTAGCATGTACAGTTTGGTGCTTGTTACCAGAAAGTAGCAGTTTAATTGATTTTTTATAGTAATACACTTTATTTCGGCTTCAGTAAAATCATAAAATACAGCATGTACATTGTTAAGAAAAAAAAAAGTCTGGAATCTTAGGTAAAACTCACTTGGTGAAACCCCAGATCCCTAAATTGGATATGAAATCTTTATAAAGTCATCCCAACACCAGAATAATTTTATCATTGATTATTATTATAAATTTTATTTGTGTATTTACAATGTGTATTTTTCTTATATGCTTCCCCTTGTCGGTCATTCTGGGTAAGTGTATCTGCTTAATATATGGAATGTAAAGTAATGTATACGTGGTAAATAACCTAAATAATTGTACCTTGAAATATGTGGCATAGATGTACAGTCCATACCGTAGATCTTTCCACTCATCCATTATCAGGGTGTGTACCCTGTGGAGGGTTACTGTAAGGTGCAGTCAGACTGGGCAGACTATGGAGCCGCACCCTGGACAAGAACCATGCCGTGCTCATCATTCAAACTGAGAGGAGCCCAGCATGCAGTGAAACAACAACAGCAGCCAGGACAGACTAACTGGTGTGCCTTATTGTTAATGTTTTACTAAAATTTCTGTACTGCATGTTTTTTTATGGTAACTACAATAGGATTTAGTGTTATTACGGTGCCTTCATAACGCTTCACAGATGACCTTGTTCCATTACGAGGTAGACTGAATGCCTCCATATAGCATGAACCACATTTTGAACAGTCAGCACTATATTTTGAATCAGATAGTTTAATCACATTAAAATGCATAATGCATTCCCTAAATACCACTCTAAACAAATAATCTCTTAACAGACTAAGAAGTTTATTTCCAGGATTCGATTAACTTCATTTGTGTGATGTGTTGTTTTCTCTTCCAATACACGATGGTTTAGGGAAGGGTTTTCATGAAATCCTACACCAATTAAGCAGGAGTTTTTTTGCTGAAGGAGCACATTAGCCAGTTTATTAATGCAAATGAAAATAAATTGGACACACATTAGTGCGGACAAAATGGTAGCGGAAGTTTGGCTCTAGTGGCCTTTCACTGGCTTTTGCTTCTGCTTTATGGTGGTGATCCATCTCTCTTTGAGGGTGCTGAAATGATGCTCTCTCTGTGTTTTGTTACCTGAGCACCTCACTGCTAAAGTTGTTGTCATTACTCTGCCGATACTGAGAAGGGTCAGTTACTGGGTAAGCGCAAGATATTGCTCATTCAGGGTAAGTATTTAAAAAAGAATTGACTTAGCAAGAAAATATAAATAATGTCCACTTTTAAAATCAATGTTCACACACAGGTCTATTAATAATGCGGGTATTGTTTTGACAAGCTGACAATCTGTCAAAGTTGGACTGATTGCATTGCAAATAATATTTTCACATTCACATTCATAAGTGGACTATGGCTATATGAGAAAAAAAACATGGGTGAACAAAATTTTGTGAATGCAAACCAGACACAATAAGATCACACTTATATCATCTCATGACCACTCATGAAACATGTTTGATATAAATTAAATGCACCACAATGGTAAGAAAAATTTAAGTAAGTACAATTTAAGTGTATTCAAGTAAGCACAAATTGTACTGAAACTAATGTACGCCATACCTGCCAGAATGTGCCGGTGACGGTTCATTTGTGAGAGCTCCAGCCATCACACTGTTTCCAAACGTAATCGCGCTACGGAAAGGTCTGGTTTTACGGACGAGTCTGCTGCTGGATTTTGGCTCTCTGAGTTAGCATCACAGTGAGAGGAAGGAAGCTGAGGGACTGAAGTCCGTAATCTCACAGGAAGCCAAAAATTGCATGGCAGTATTGAGGGAAATTCAGAAGACTGTTGAATTTCTCTACTCCAATGAAATGGGCATTTGTGTAGAAGGCGCTCCATTCACCGACTGCAATGATATCACCTGACTTACGTAGCTTCCTGCAGGACATTTGGACAGCACAACCATGGATCACTGGGAGGTCATACTGAAAGGACCAATTAATGTGAAGTTACCAATCCCAATGGAGGTAGAGGTGTATCCTTTTTTTGAGCACAAATTTCTTTTGACTTGCTATGTAAGGGCAGTGACGTTGGCAGCTGGTGGGGGTTAATAGCTGGCTACCTGGAAGATGTTGAGGGAGAGTGTGGCAGCCAACCCTACCCAGTTTGGGCACCATTTTGGTGAAGAAGGTGTTGAGTTCAGGACAGTGTTGGTTCTTTTAGGAAATACCTGTGTGTTGAAGTACGGACTTTGCACTGCAGTGAAAACTCAGATTAAGATGCTTGATAGTCGCAGGTTTATGGCCTTGGTACATTTCTATTTTGGGGTTTTTCAAAATAAATAAAATGTGATAGTTTAAATAAACACTTGGGAGCAGTATACAATCTGCAGACTCTACTTCATCTGTTCATAGTTCGCTAGCAAACCCACAACAATTCTACTGTAGTGGATGCGGTGGGTGTAAAATCACCATGGAGATGCTGAATTCAGGAGTCATTTCCAGAGTATTTTAAATCAGTGTGGACTGGTTGGGAATATTCAGTCATAATGAAGCTAAAGATAAGTATCATATCCTGACTTTAAATGTATGAAGCATTGTTCCCTTCTAGTGCTGCAGTTTAAAATGCACGGCTACAAGCCCCAGGCTGCTGGGGTCATCAGTGCAGTGTTTAAAAGCTTTATCCCCTGAATTGCCCTGCGAAAGGAAATACGCAGGGCAGACGAGTAAACAGCCTTCAATAATGCATGCCCTGCTCGGCCTGTCCGGTCCCCCGGTGAGGGGGTGGGGGTCGTAAACGCTGGAGGACGTGATGCTACACGCCAGGCGATGCCAGGAAAACGCTGCATTCCTGATGAAATCAGGTGATCACTCCGCTTTATACGCGGTGAAGATCTCAGATCAATGCACTTAACAAGGAAACGTAATTATGATCACGTTTGCTATAAGTGTTGCCCATACACACATCATTGAGTGCATGTTGAAGAAACGGGAGGAATGAGAACGGGAATGGCGAACAATGGTGATGGAAATTCAAAAAGGCAGGTTAGTAAATATTTGTAGCAAAAACTACGAAGAAATATCACAAATTTCACCCCCACATGTTAGCTTTTCATTGTATTTTTTGTCAAGCCATTTTACAAAATACAGATTCAGTTGCTTATATTTGACCTGACTGGAATTGATTTTTTGCATCTGGATATTTATTGAAACAATTAAAGCTCCATGCTGCAATAGCAGATTCTTTTTAACCTTTGACCTTTTAACGCCCCCTCCCCAGCCCCTCTTATTTATGTTCAAACCAGTTAACCAACGCCATTACTGGTTGAAGAGTTATCCAGTTAATGTTTCTCATAAATGTTATTAAATTTTATTACTGTAGCCTACACTAGCAAGGCTGAAGATGATTCATATTGAATAACAATTATTCTGTCATAGACATTTATGTCATTCAAGTGTATCAACTGTAATAAATAGATATATATTTTACTGTATGATCAGAATTTTATATCAGAATCAATATTTCTGGTAAATACAACATTGGTGTTTGTCCTTCAAAGGGAAAATTAGATTTTGCTGTTGTAATCTTGATATATCATAATTTTACTGCTGGTTGGAATGATTGTCTAGTTTATTGTCCTTTTGGAAATGAATCATACCATACAGCAATCACTGTATACGATGCATAACAGACAACCAGCAAGAACAACAACAGCACAAGGCATACCAACATTATGTCTACACACAGCATAAAATAAAAATGCTCTACATGTAATAGTATACTAAGGTGCACCATGCACATGCACAAGGGTTCACTTGTTTTTTTCACAGTTTGTTCAGCAGTGCGATACTCGTAGGCATGAGTGAAAGGCCTGGTGGGTTCAGAGGGGAGGCCCAGAGGGGTGTTGCCAGATGTAGCAGATGGTATCATCTGCTACATCTGGCAACACCTCATATGCACACAATTTTTAAAACTACATTTTTAACAATCTCCTGTCTCTTTCACTCACAGGTTATCTGTGACTGTTATGTTGACTCCAGTGCTCCTCTTCTCCAGTGCCTCAACTCAAATTGGAAGTCACACCACATGTCCAGTTTTAGTGAAACAATGACTTTTAGCAGTAATGAAGCTGCTAATGCATTTATGTTTATTATATTTTATAATCAGCTTGGTCATTGGCATAGTCCAAGTCCAGCTACCATTCACATCGGTCCTTCATTATTATATTTTGAATATATGTTCAAATGTATTCATTCTATCACATCACAATATTAAACCCTTACCTCCTGTGCCCACAGGAACCAGACAGGAAAAAATGAATTGCTGTATATTACACATTTGCACAGACTGAAACAAGTGTGTCCATATCAACATTGAAAGAGCTGGTGTGGATTTCACAACGGATCAATATCTGAAGCAGTCTACAGACATAATCCTTTTTACACCTTCAGTTTTCATCAAATCAAAAACATTTTTGTTTCTGTTCACCATACTTGAAACACTCATGGCGGCCCTTCTCTGATTACCCACTGGGTCATATTCCTTTAAAAAAAACACCTGCGCACTCTGCGGTGTTTTACTATTGATGATGACATATAATACATTAATATAACAAATTGCCTGCATATAAAAGCTTAGGCAGTAGAAGATAGTACAGTACCCACCCAACAGAGTGTTAAGTCCTGCAGTCTGAGAGCCTTCCGTACAACGCTCTGTCTGTCCAGCCATGCTTATGCCTGAGAAAAGACTAGAAAGTTAGACCAACATTGTCAGATCAACCATGTTCAAACACTGCGTTCTGTTTTGTTCCACGGTCCATGTGACATGCTCAGAGAACTACACTCCTCAGGACAATCTGCTGTAGACAGGCTTTTGTTGATTTACTGACTGATTGCTCAAACTCAGTAAGTTTGAACCACTTGTGTTTCACAAATGACAGTATATATATTCAAATAAAGCAAAGTCATTAACATGCATTATGGCACATTCTTTTATTTTTTGAATGTGAGTATTTTCCTGTTTGAGTTTGCTAGTGAAATGTTTGTACACATTATCTACTTAGTAAATTACTTCTGATTATATTTATATTTTGAGCAAACTTCAAAAAAGTACTTGGGTACAGTACTGATGATTTATACAGTACATATATGCCTAGACTGTTTATAATAAAACAGCAACACAAATCTTTAAAGCCAGGAAGTGCTTTGTAGCTTTGTGCATTTATCAGTAATACTTGACACACAGAATGACAGTGAGTTCCTGGCTGTAATAGTTGGCACCAGATATTTGAAGATGGTCAGTTACACATAGTCAATAACATATACATTGTAGAACATTAAAAATACATTTTAAACGCTAATGCATTTTTGTGATTGTAATCTTCCTTTATTGTAACCATTCATTTTGAGTTGATTATGAGGTCTGCTTTACTTGTTTTTATTGATTGTACATGCTGCACTCTGTGTATGTCTGTGTGTGTAGACTGGGTGTGTCACATCCATTTATAAATTTTCATTTTAACCCACACGCTCACCAGTTGAATTGACCTTATCACAACAAATGGAAATATTTTGATATCAGATAATTACCTAGTTTAGCGGCACAGATGGTGCAGTGGGTAGCACTGCCGCCTCACAGCAAGGAGGTCCTGGGTTCGAATCCCCGTCGGCCGGGGCCTCTCTGTGCGGAGTTTGCATGTTCTCCCCGTGTTTGCATTGGTTTCCTCCGGGTACTCCGGTTTCCTCCCGCAGTCCAAAGACATGCAGGTTAGACTGATTGGAGAGCCTAAATTGCCTATAGGTATGAATGTGTGAATGAATGGTGTGTGTGCCCTGCGATGGACTGGCGACCTGTCCAGGGTGTATTCCTGCCTTTCGCCCAATGTATGCTGGGATAGGCTCCAGCCCCCTCTGACCCTGATCAGGATAATTGGGTTAGGATAATGAATGAACGAATGAATGAATAATTACCTAGTTTATAGGTAAATAGTTATCACTGCTAATATTCTTGTGGTTACTGTATGAGACTTAAATGCATGTGAGGAATGAGGTTTGAGTTCTCAGGGTGTTCTGACTCACCGTTATGGTAAAGATGAGTAACCCGACTCAGGTGCAGTCAGAGGAGGCTTCACTGCTGCCTGAACTGAAGTCACATAAAGATGGGGGGCATGACATCACAAAACACTTACTGAACAGAACCTGGGAACCACCCTCACAAGGTGCCTCTTTTATAATGTGGATTGTGAGATACGATTTGCCTCAATAAAATTGAAAATATGGTACAGATGCATTGACATTAAGTTGCTCAGAGTCAAGCAGGGGTTAAGAGTCTTGGTCCACCTGCGGTCAACCAGATGAATATGTATCACAGCCTTGATTGGAAAATTAAGCTGAATATTCTATTTGCTTCAGAAACACCCCCTCCACCCAAACCCACAACTAAACAATATGATTAATAATTGATTAAAGGAAGATGGCTTAAGGTATCCTTCAATACGCACATTTGGAATTTAACTGTCTAATCTACAGAAAATAATCAATGCTTACCATTTTGCCTTGAATTGATTAGTGAGATGGCTGTCCGGCCTTTCTTGTTGGAAGATTAGTCCTTTACAAGTCTGCCCTTCGGTCCAATGAACTGCTGGATTGTGGCTCAAACTTTGTCCCTTAATTTTTTGTAATTAATTTTAAGAAGGGCGTATCTTTAGCAGATGTTGTTAACTTACAGTCAGTAATCGGCAAACTCATGAGGCAGGATAATAAATACAATATTTCCTCGACTGGACTTGAGTAGAATTAAAGACTTGGTCTGTAGAAGGCTGAGTGGAGATTGCACCCCTGACACATGTGCTACACCAGAACTGAACAGAAATGGAAGAGGAGCCATCATGCCGATGTTCTGGCAAATGCTTTTCCTGTGCCGTGTCTACATTACATCTAATGTATATCTCTGATCCAATGAATGCATGTTCATATCTATGGTTAGGACAGACTACCAAATCATATGGGACACAAAGAAATGAAAAGCAAGGAAGGAATCCACAAATCTTAGCCAGAACAAATGTCTTTACTGGACATGGCTGTTATTCCTGGCTGAAAGTTGATGTCTCTTGGAAAAATAAAAAATGGGGTGGATGGTCTGGTCTCAGTGCTGGTCCACAACTGTCTCGGTAAAGGCACCTAAGTCCAGGCAACTGAAACCCCTCCCAAAATGAGGTATTAATGAACAGAGTGGAGGGTATGACCACCAGCTGGATATATAAAGGAAACCATTTCCTATTGTGTTGTCAAGGCAAAAAAACACATTTCCCCTCAGGAACAGATTGGAGACAACAAAACATTTAGCCATGGCCCTTCCCAACTTTGCCTCCAGTCATAAAATGAATGTTTTTTTTCTGACATAAACAGTTAATTGCACTTCAACTGGGAATAAAATTATTTGATATCCATAAAGTGTTACTTGGTTCAATACACACTGTGCTCTGCTGTCTCACAAATGTGGTTCAGACATTGATGAAAGAAGAATAAAATTACATGTACTCTGCCAAAATATGTCACATTTATGAAATTTCATCAACCCGACTACAGTAGTAAATGCAGCTTGGATGATAACTATTTATCCCTCAAATTAGTTTTCATTGAGAAATTTTATTATGCAATACCAATGGCCCTATTTCTCAATTTACATTCTTTTCTTTACAGAAATGAAATGGAGAAATAGTGCCACTGGCATCGCATAATCTTAAATATAGGCCTACGTGTGATTATTATTTTTCAGGAATTATAGAAATATCTCAATGGTGATACTTATTACCAGTTTATTTTTCGCTCATTTATATATTTACAATGGGGATACTGTAGATGGCAATGCCAGTGAGCAGCCACACAATCGACAGATGGCGCTGTTGTATAATCCCGTGTACCGGTCTGGTGCCATGAACCCATCATGGGGGCCTTCACAGTAGAGCCAAACCTCTTTTTCCCTTTCAGACTGCCCTTGAAAGCTTAAATGTAGCTAAGAATTCCACTTATTGCATGTTATTTAAGGAAATAATAATGATTGCATACTACCATGCCTATTGTCTACATACATTCTGAATTTAAGGGCCATATTGTACACCTCTCCAGTGTTTTATTTCAGGTCCTGATATCCTAGATAGAGGAATATGGTTTTAAGTCCTAAAAACAATCTCAATCCAGTTTTACATGTCCATTCTCCAGTGCCTCTCAGAAGCTTTAGTTGACTGTGACTTTAAGGCTCATTGATATCAATAAACCTCTGTTCTGATTGGCTGGCTAGCTCCAATAAACTGAATGCCATCTGCGCCAAGGCTTGGATTTGTTCTGGCTACAAGGTGGGCCCGGATGAAAGCAAATGAGTGTATGGTTGTGATGTCACAACTTCACGGAAGTCCTGATTGCTTGTTTAAATGCACATTTACATCATGTGGATTTACTTGGGGGTTGTGCGTTTTGATGTTTTCACAGTGGAATAGTACCCCTTTTCCACAATATGGGACCTTTAAACAAACGTGTAGGTTATAAAAGGCTTTCCAGTTTCTTGAAGTGTTCATTTTTGTGTGTCAAATATATTATGGCTATCTTTAACTACTACATAAATTAAATGATTTAGCCATGGCAGCAGAAAGAGCCTACTACAACCACTACTTGACGCTTAATTAAAACAAAATATTTTAACTGCTCTTCATGGAATGTTTCAGTACATCCCAGGCCATTTTATCAACCATTGCTTACTGCGCACAATACTTCTGTGGAATCTGTATTTTACTTTCATTTTGTCATTTTGCTCTATTTCTTCAGTTTATAACTTATTAATTTATTTCCTTCCTCCCGTGCTCAAAGCTGAAAAAGGTCTGGAAATACAACATGACAGTAACTATGAGTATCCATTAAATATGGATACGACATGCCAAAATATCTCCAATAATCTACAATATATTGCCATATTCTACACGTGTCAGTGTTTTTATAAAAGACTAGCCCCTGAATTTTCAGGGGTTAAGATTTCTGACCCGAGGAGCCCGCTGAATGAGGCAGTCCCGACCGTGGCACGCGCCTGGGAGGAGAAAAATACTGATCAGAGAAAGGGCTCCACCTCCTGCTTGCTCTCACTGGGGCCACGTTTCCGCTGCCGGAGTTCGGGCTGACTTCTGAATGGTTGTGCCGTTTGTCAGTCACAGGGTGGTCCTGACAAGTGCTCATCGATTGAGGAAGGACTGCGATCCGGTTAGATGTAGCGCGAAAGCAGGTGCGAGTGCACAGCTGCGTGAAATTGAGTGGTTGCTCCAGTGCACTGTGAGGAGTTCAGCAGAAATAACTGCGAGTGCTTGATGCAACACCGTGTACGGCTTCTTCTGCGCTGCTGTATTAATTTCGGGATTCAGGGCGGCAGTTATTACTTGAAAACTTGTTCACCGCGGTTCATTATCGTATCTTTGCTTCGAGGTGTCAGAACTTGCAACAAAAGGGTCCCAGGGCAGCACAGAAAGTAAATAAAATCACACTGAATGCCAGCCTTTTGACGGTAACAGAGGAGTGAGGTTTTTATTTGACATTATGGGCTGTCCGAACGCATACACAAACTGAAAAGGCAATTAATGGGTCGTCAAGAACATTTCGCTGGACTGATGTGCAGCGGTGAAAGCGGGATGTAAAGCGGAGGAGGAAAATGTGGAGTTTGGAAAAGGCTGGACTTGAAGCGAAAGGAGTTTTGAAAAATTTGAACGAGAGCACATCTTTAGAAACGTTGGTGTATGTTTGATTTGCAGAGAGGAACCCAAAGAGATGGCTTCTCAGGTTGTGTGTGGATTGATCTTCAGATTGCTTCTCCCAATATGTCTGGCAGTTGGTAAGTTGACATTGTGTTTCACCTATAGCCCATTATCTTGTCCAGTGAGAAACCAGTGTGAAAACTAGTAATAGCGTTCTTTTTCTTAATAATAATAATAATAATAATAATAATAATAATAATAATAATAATAATAATAAAACAATGACAATAATAATACAATTACATTGATAAATGTATATTAATGAATTAAGGAAGTAGTAGGCCTAGTTGGCTACTAGTAGGCTACCTACTAACCTGATTTTAATAAGGCATCATAATTCGTTTCTCATTTTTGAACAGTTTCAAATGAAGCATATCAGGCCAACATTGACTTTATAATAATTCGATGACTGAAACGGTTATGAAGTCATGTACACGGAGTATGAACCACGATGAAATAACATGATGTAACCTAATTATCTTCATCCTTTATATTTTCCTTATTAAAACTTTGTCAACTGAATACTTATAGTATATAAAATATGATTAATAGTAGCATATCATAATACAACAGAATGTCTCAGTTCACAATAAGGTCAGTCAAATGTCTAATACTGAAGTGATGATGATGATAATAATTATTATTGTCATCATTTCTATTATTGGTATTAGTAGTATTAATAGTCGTAGCCTAGTTTTTCACCACTACCATAGTCTAAAAATGAAATCACATTTTTGAACGAAGGACTGCGGTTAATATTCACTTTAATGAAGTTGGTACTTCTGAGGTTAAATTGAGGTTGACGATGAGTTCCAACTTTTAGTTCGTATTTGATCTGTGATGTAACCACAATCTCAGTTTATTAAAATGAAAGATGAATTGTGTGATTGAAAGGTGTATTCCATGTTTCAGTGTTTATGAAGCAAAGTCAAATTGTTTGAAATGGTATGAATATCTTATCACGGACACAACATTTAGCAGTAGAAAATTGCAAAAATACAGCCATATATTTGGTTCATTTTAAAAACGGAGATGGGTCAAATAAAACATGTTCGGAGAAGTATAGTAATCACACCCTTCTTTGTTCCTATTTTGCTTTTCTCGGCAGAACATTTTATTTCTATGTGTGATCATAATAAAGACGTGATTGATTTTACGCTGTAGTTTTGTTAGTACGGACGCAAAAGAACCAAACAACGCTGAGACGGATTCACATTTTCCGAACAGAGTCTTGACTTGTAACAAAACCCAACAACAGATACCTTGATGTGAATATTTTAAAATATTCTAGCAAACTGGAAGTCAACAAAGCAACTATTAGTAGGTCCGATGTCTGAGAAATTTTATTAATCGAGCAATTGACCGAACACTAAGTTTATTTTTTCCTTGTATCCATAGAGGAACGCTTTTTAGTTATTTATGGAACCCTCTATGATAAATGTGAATGCTTCCAGACAATGAAACTTTTTGCCCGCTCAAGAAACCTTGAAGCAGATATTGTTATTTTATGGAATCACAGGGTTCCTTTCGGAACCATTTTTTTCTGAGAGGCTGCTATGCCCATATAAGGATTCACAAGCGCTCGTTAGCCGAAAAAGGTAGGTTACAGATGAATTAATATTTATTTAATTCGTGTCATGTGTGTTGAAAATGTATTTAATTTCTAACGCACACATTTTCACTTTTCCTATTAGCCAAGGTCATATCATGGCATTCCTGCGATAGGCCTATCCATGTGTTTCAGAGTAGCTGAGAGACAGTAGTCCAACACACTCCCGTAAATTGTGTTGCCATTGTTGAATTATTCAGATGTACTTGGCTACTGTTGCATAAGTCCACACAGTATGCCTTAGTACCATTAGAAGAACACCAAGGTATCTGAACTTCCTCCATTTTTCTTGTACATTTTTTAATGTTCTCTCGGCTGATTGAAATCTAATACATGATGATCTGCATGGAAAAACAGCAGAGATGAATGTTCCTCCTGCTGCGCATTCTAATGCAGACAGGTCTGTGCTGAATGCCAGAATGCTTCCTTCAGACAGATGCCTCTCCCTGTGTCTGTAGTGGAACTGGGCAGGTGCGACTTGCAACCACACTTGGGTCTCAGCTGAGCCTACATTGGCCTCAAGACCATCAGGATTGCCCTCATGTTGTGTAAAGGCCCGGATGGCTTACAGAGACCCTGGACCTTAAATGAATTGACCCCTCCTGGCGGTCTCCATCCTCACAAGTGTTTTAAATCTGACTGTGGCTGCGCGGAAACCAAGCCAAATGCCCCAGTTTGTTTTACAGTTACCTGCCATTCAATCTGGTGGCACAATGGATTACTATGTCCAAGATGAGCTTGAGTAGGGTTGAGGGCAAGGGGGCATGGGGGCAGTAATGGCTGTCCTTATAACCACACCCTGAGCTCTCAGACATTCGCAGTGTGGTGTACACTGGCCGTGTGCAGGTTCGGTCCTCTGTTTTATGGCTAGCGTAGCCCACATTCACTGCATCACAATCCAGCTTGGCGCAGCATGTTTTAGCCCAGACTCAGTGCATCTCATGCACCATGAAATACAACTGCCATTGATATTCCTGTTTCTACGACGACCCGCGTGTCCGTAATTAGCCTGTAAAGGACATGTGGGCTCGTATAAATACCCTGCTAACTCTGCTGTTTGGGAAAAATGCACACCGTCCGTTGTGTTATTCAATTCAGCAAGATAGCTTCTTGTGTTCTCCTTATCTTCTGAAATGTTTGCAGACATAGCTGAGCTGTGGTAGTGCTTCCTTTTGTCCAGAAACCATCAGTTCATGACATTCCTAACTGAGAGACAGAAATTAGTCTCGCACTCACTGAAAACATTTATTTTTTGCTTTTTGGTTAATTATGATAAAAGGCCAAGGAACAAATTCTGTGAAAAAGTTGGAGTTGTATATATTCACTCCTTATTCCTTATCTTTTAATAGCTACGCAATACTGGAATATTCAGGAGATATTATGTCCTTATGAACATGGTCATGATTGTCCTGGTGTAAAATGTGTTAATATTCAGATTTGGAAGGATATTCTGATATCTCTGTTACTGCCCTGTATAAATAAAAGTTAATTAAAAAAAAAGAATTCTGCAACATTCAATATAAAAATAATTTCACTGATGTAAACCTGGGTATTTTTTCTCCAACCTAATTATTAAGTAGTTCAATGGGTCTGCTTGTCTGATTACGAGTGCTTTCTTTTTCGCTGATATTTTACCACGTTATGGTCCAGGCTGTCCTTTATTGACTAGTTCACAGCATATTAATTAATGTTGGCAAGTTAAGAGAATATTAATTAATTATGTGGTCCAGTTGGCCCTTGATTGTCCGATGAACATGACACCAATGTTATGGTCCAGTGGCTTGTTAATTGGCCGGTTAACAGGAAAATTGTAAAGGGCCAGCCAGGAAGATGAGCAGTGCATTTTGGGAGCGTGTATAAAAGTGAAGTCCCATTAAAAGAGAGAAATGCATGCGGAATGTCATTTCAGCCGTTCGTTAGTATTGATTTGTAGTATTTGACGTTCATGATTGAATTCAGATATCTTGCATAGTGTTCGTTAAACTGCTGAATACTGAGATATTTGAAAGGTGTCTGAAAATAGCAATAAGAGCCTGCGCTATATTTATACTCGCATTAGATTATAACTGATTTTTAGTCCTTTGGCTCTGACTATGAAATTAATATCCGGGCCACTTTAGAAAAATAAAGGTCAGACAAAATGTCCACAGGTTAGTTAAAGTTAGTAAATGGAGAAGCTAATTCCATGCATATCACACTACATCAAACAAGACTGAGCTACTTTCCAAAACAGTGGCCATGGTTAGTGAACTGCCCCAGATCTGGTGAGAAGAAGCGGCAGGCTCATTCACTGCTTTCTCAATGTTGCGATAGCTGGTGTCCTTCAGCTGAGCTGCGCTCCTGTTGCCCCTGCTGCCCAGGGGAGAGTTTACGAAGATGACCCCATAAAAGGCGCAAATGGGTTTTAATGAGGAGGCCCGGCTCCTGTAGTGTGGCCCGGCCCTGGGACGGGGGAAGCAGTGACCTCTGGGTCCTGCTCCGCTCCACTGCGGGTCCAGTGAGTGGAAACAGGGCCATTCTGACCATTTTAGGGCATGCTTCTCTTAACAGGAGCGTGCCGTTAGAATAACCAGGAGCGTAACAGTGCAGTATAACCGATTAGAAAATGCATGCCGTATAAATATCATTCTGCCCATCTATTATAGATTGGTCTTTAAAATGTACCCAAAAATATATGCACTGTGTCGTGTGTATATGTTTTTGATGTCATATTTCACCATATTTCTACTGCATTACTCGTTACCAATACTTTATAGTGGTGGGATTTGCCCAGAGTCAGAACTCTGAATGAATCTTTAAGGTCCTGGGATTCGGTTTGTATGTGAGGCTGCCTTACTTTTGTCTTGACAGTCTCTGGGTGATGCTTTAGGAGCTCACAGTCTCTGGGTGATGCTGTAGGAGCTCACAGTCTCTGGGTGATAATGGTAGTAATGGTTATGATGGTAATGATAATTGTTATGATGGTAATGGTAATTGATGGTATGATGGTAATGGTTATGATGGTAATGGTAATTGCTAATGATGGTAATGGTTATGATGGTAATGGTTATGATGGTTATGGTAATTGTAATGATGGTAATGGTAATGATGGGTCAGGATTGTGTCTCCCTTCTTTTTCCAGAGTGATTGTGTGACCCTGCAACATTTCCATTAATTCACGGAAAGTAGTTTTAACCTCATGAATTGATAATGATCCACAAGCCAGAGGAATATTGGCTTCCCGTTATCATAAACACGCTTTTAATATTTTATGGCTTTTTTTCTCTTTTCTTTTTTTTTTACATGGCAGTGAATGCAAGTCTGTCACTGGATTATCCCTCAAAAACCAGCAAATTATTTAGATGTGGCTGAGGATCTCAGCAGGCCGGGGCAGGACACTGAAGGTGCTATGGTGCTGTGCTGTAGTTGTAATTAATTTGTGTTTGCGGTTGTGGTGAAGGCAGGATGGGCGGGTGGGGGTTTGGGTGAACGGTGGAGGTCTGGCCAGCCTGGTTTTCAGTGGGATCAGTTATGAACTCTGGACCACAACCTCTACAGGTCACTGCCATGAATAAAATGATACATATTACACTCACATCCACATCAGCACAGTTTCACACTGTTGAAAGTACACTGCAGGTTTGTTTGACCCCTGCTCCGCCATACTGTTTACTGTCTGGGACTGATGAAAGTAGCACTATAAATGCTCCCTCACTGAAACTCACAGGTTCACTGACCATGCTGCCCTCTCCCTGCCCGCTCACTGGTCACCCTCCGTGCCCGTGAATGGGCAGATTATGCAGTTACAAATGATGTCCACTAGAGGCACTAGAGAGGAGGAGAATGGTTG
Source organism: Conger conger (assembly GCF_963514075.1). Taxonomy (NCBI): domain Eukaryota; kingdom Metazoa; phylum Chordata; class Actinopteri; order Anguilliformes; family Congridae; genus Conger; species Conger conger. The sequence goes on from NC_083768.1 coordinate 32,014,203, forward strand.
CGACTTTGCCAGACTTTGCAGATAAAAGAAAACAGAGCGTATTTGAGAGACTTCTATGCTTGTGGGCGGCGGGCAGTTAATCAGAAGCGGCCGTACATAAAATGAATTTACGGCAACGTGGGTAAAAACAGCTTTGTTGAGAATAGTGGTGAGAGCCTGCATTAATCACCGGGCCCACAGAGAGAATAAACTTCATGCTGACAGGAAAGGAATCGTTAATGAGCAGTGAGAGATTTGGTAAAATGTACAGGCCTGGGCTTTTAAACCAGCCATTGTCCAGCTTACCCTCATACAGGGTCTCCATACGGGCAGCCACGCGTGAAGTCAAGGGTGGCTTTAACACATCACTGGTGATTGGTGGGTTTAATTGGTGGGTATTAAATAAATAGAAAAGGTAGTAAAAACTATGTTTTTGCAAGGGGACATATATATACTGGCTGAGAAATGAGTAAAATAAAGTGTCCCCTCTTTTTTTTTTTTTGCTTTATACCAAAACTCTTTAAAATAATTTAATGATGCTTAAAAACTTGGTGTAACTTACTCTGGAAAATATGTGGGTGTTCTTTTGGATTCCTTTTCTCTAGTGCTGATGCAGTCTCTACAAAAACGTATTGTCCCCATTTTCTCGGGTTTTCAACTGAAGTATTCAATGGAATATAATTTCTTATTGATATAGAGTTTGCATGTGAAATTGTAACCATGTAATGGCTGCATTAGACACACAGTACACCAGGTAATCGGGGATTGACTAAAGGTGAAACAGTGCTGGAACTCACATAATGTAACCATATGCGACCTGATCAGAGAGACACTTTACAAAATGAACAAGGCAAACAGCAGTTACCAAGTAATGGGTTATTATCTCGATTCTAAGTTGTTTTAGAAGTGCTGTTTACATGGTGAAGAAAGCACTTGGTGGGATTGTTTTCTCATCTGATTTTGATAATGATTGATGTCATGGCTGGAGGCTGCTGTGAGAGATGATCCTTTCTGGTGTATGCGTCATGGCTGACTTTCTCATAGTTTACTCTCTCGCCTCATTCATCCCGCTTCCATTGTATGGAACAAACGGATAATGGTGGGAACAGTGTAGCAATGGCCCACGTCACTTTGCCCTGCAGAAGACTAACAATGACACATCAAGCCTTTGCTGAAAAGCATCCCTCTTCCAGGTTACACTGTGTATTTCTGTGGACCCTTATCTCCACAGTAGCAGAGAAGTTTGTCCAGAACATCTGATTCACTGGATTACCGCTCATCTGCACCAGCCTAATTATCAAAGAGAGTTCCTTTGTGATTACTGGGGTGAGTCACTGCCATTAAAACTGGCTGTTCCAACTCCAGCAGTGAGAACAGACATCTGTTCACGTTCAGCTGTAGCAGCTCACTTATTTTCATAACATTTTCATTTTATCTTCTACAGCTGAATGAAGGATATTCCAGCAATTACTACAAATCTGAAAGGCAGTTTGCCATTTTGGAAAGAGTGATTTCATCCGCCAAGATGAATTTCAGAAAAATGTTCACATAATTATTTTGTGTGAGATATTCATTCATTCATTATCCTAACCCGCTTATCCTGCACAGGGTCACAGGGGGCTGGAGCCTATCCCAGCATACATTGGGCGAAAGGCAGGAATACACCCTGGACAGGTCGCCAGTCCATCACAGGGCACACACACCATTCACTCACACACTCGTACCTATGGGCAATTTAGACTCTCTAATCAGCCTAACCTGCATGTCTTTGGACTGCGGGAGGAAACTGGAGTACCCGGAGGAAACCCACACAGACACGGGGAGAACATGCAAACTCCGCACAGAGAGGCCCCGGCCAACGGGGATTTGAACCCAGGACCTCCTTGCTGTGAGATGGCAGTGCTACCCACTGCACCATCCGTGCTGCCTGTTTGAGATATTTCAGAAGCATATTTCTTTTAATAGATGCCCATAATTCCTAGTGTTCTTAGCTCTGTCATCTATATTAAGAGGGACTCTAGTTTACATCATTTGATTGAGTAGGTTTTCATATTCCGTACTTCAGGTATTCTTTATGTTGGAAGGTTGTGTAGATGAAGCTGAACCAAACTAGCGATGCATTGTTGTTAATTGACTTCCTGCAATTGCTGTACAGACATGTCACTTAAAGCACCAATCCTCAGTTGTACTTTTTATAGCTCAGCTAATTGTCTGATTTTTACGTGAGCTGCTTGTGTTGTGAGATCATGTGATTTCTTGCAAATGAGCAAGGAAACATGTTTAGTACTTAACTCCCTTTATTTGTTATCGATAGCTTCACTTGCTTGGGGAGACATGCTCACATGCAGTCACATGCAGATGATAAACTACACTTCATACATTTAAAAGAAACTGATTCTCAACAATGTGCAAAACGCTGCATTTTATTCAGTCTTTGTCAGCCCTATTTTAGCACTTTTCCAGGATAAAAATAGTACTGAGTATGTATACAGTCGATCACTGACCTGTTTAAATGCTTGACCACAACAAGATTTTTAATAGCAACATTTATAGATTCCTGCCTGTCAAAGTAGGTGGTTAAGATCAGCACATATCCACTCCAAGACTCACAGAATGAGAGGAGCCAACTGTATAACAAACAGTTATGAGTCGATCGAGAAATCGCATTCCGTGTTTATATTATATTTATGAGTCCACACCGTCACCCACTGGGTTATATCCAGCCAATCAGCTTGTTTGTATCAGGAAATTGCCCTTAATTCAAATGAATTACAATTCTACTTTGTGCTGCATCTCAGTTTTTGTATTCGGCATGTGGGCACACTTGATTAGAAGCAACAATTTATGTCTCCACACAAACATCAATAATGTAATTAATATCCACCAACCATAATGGCATCTCTGGTCCTGGTGTTAAATTTGTTTGGCTTATTTCCCAGATCGAAAAGATTTCAGTACATTTGTGATAAATCTGTCCTGCTATCGTACGTCTCCATTTTCTGTCATCCAACAAAATATACTTATGCAATGGTACGTGTAGTTTTGTAAAGATACACGTGATAACCATGACATTCCACGAGAGCAGAGGCCTCCCGTTTGGCCATTGCAAATTTGGACTTGTTTAACAATTGAATGCAGGAACATTTTATCCTTATCTGCTCGAAAGCAGGAGCGCATAAAATTGGACTTAAATGTGGTCGAGCTGATGGCTGCACTCTGGCTGTTTTACGGATAATGGCCTCAGATGAGCTGGGTGCTGAGAGTTTGACTGGAGCAGCATAGCTCCGGCCTATCTTAATGCAATCTCCTCCGGCCCAGCCTGCACAGGGTTTCAACCAGCCCCCTCTCTGCTGTCAGCCGAGCAGCCATGTCTCTGTGCGCTTCCCTTACTCTACTCTGTGCTTTTCTGCTCCTGGAGCTGTACATTGATTATCATTACATTACATTTTAGCGTTTAGCCGCCACTCTTATCCAGAGTGACCTGCATGGATTACATTATGCAAGCCATTTACACGCCTGGATATTTTACTGAAGCAGTTCAGGTTAGGCGCCTTGCGAGGGTGGAACGTTTGCATCACAAACTACATTACTTTCCGTATCAAACGTATTTACATTCATATTGGACATTTATCAGATTAGCTGTTATTCAAGTGACTTTCATAGATGTTACTGTACGTACAGGTTCATGCAACAAGCAGTGCTAATACTAAGTCATCACAGTTACAACTGATAGCAATGTCGTAGTAGGCCAGGGGATAGAGAATGTAGTATTACGAAGCAAATGCATTAAGATATTAGATTTCTTTTTTTTTGTATTAGATTTAGCATGGAAGACCCCTCAATTACGATATTTACCATCTCATAGGGCACCTATCAATGACTACATTTCCCAGCTCTCTTCCCTGTAATGATGTAATGTGGACATTGAGGTTAACATGAACTGTATCCACGTGATTCTGACAGTGATTCTGACCCTCTTCACTTCACTTAAGACCAGTTTTGAATGTGAATTTGTCATGGTATAAGTACATATTGTAACTGTATGATGTTTTATAAATATATGATGTTTGTAGTTCATTTTCAGACTAATTACCCAAAAAAACAAAAGCCAAAAGTCACAAAATAAGAGATGATAATGTCAGGCGAACCTCTGGTCCTCCATCTTAGCAATTTATGCCCACACATTGTACTAAATTGTTCAGCAACCGAGTGATGTTGAGGCATTGAATGTCTGCCAAGGTAAGATAGAAGGAAAATCCAGGAATACATTGTTAGGCGCTCGTCCATTTACCACGCAGCAGTCTGTTCTTCAGAGATCATGTTTACTTTCTCTTTCCCAATTTTATTCTTGTGAAACGCATTCTGCTAAAATGTTTTCTATGTATGTGATGTTTATCTGTAACATGTGTTTATACCACGTGTATGCAGTGTGTGTGCAGTGTGTATGCCGTGTGTATACCTTGTTTATACCACATGTATGCAGTGTTTATGCCATGTGTATACATTGTGTATGCTATGTGTATGCTGTGTTTATATGCTGTGTACTCTGTGCGTATGCTGTGTGCATACCTTGTTTATTCAGTGTACTTATAACCCTTTTGTAAATGGGACGCAGTCATCATTTCCCCGTGGTATGTGCATGTCTTCCTGCAGCCTGCATGTTCCGGTACAACGGGCTGTCCTTGGTCTACCTCATCTACCTCCTGCTCATCCCCCTGTTCGCAGAGCCCACCAGGACCAGCATGCAGGGTAAGAGAAGGCTGCTCCATCGGGGCATCACAAACCTGCTCCAATCTATCACTCATCTTCAGCAACCAGGGGTTATAATGTGTTAATGCAGGGACCCTCAACTTCACGGTATACCGAATGATTACTCAGCACATAATGAATCTGTTAAACCTGTCATTATGGTTAACTCACTTGGTTTCTTTGGTTTAAATTGGTTCCTGCGGTGAAAACAGAAACCAACTGCCCTCCTCCTGTTCCTGTGTGAATGTTCTTAAATCCACCACTCCACCACGCTGAACCTTTGGTCTGGTGCAGTATGGCAGGAGTCAAAGATCCTTGGCCTATTTCTGAGCCATGGAAAGACAGATTAAACAAGTTTACTGATTGCCACAAAAATCTGCTAAATTATTTGTCAAATCTGCTGGATTAGCCATTTCCTGTCTTCTCCATTTTCAGTTCACAAGGGTTTGAATTTCTCTCAGTGTTGGATGATCCACTGTAGTCTCCATTATGGCAGGAACTGTTAATGTGCTGATGTACATTGATGTCACAATATAGTCAGTTACATGTACTGTATGTGTACTGATGCGTGTTGGCGTAACACTGACGGCATTTCGGCATCACGCTAAAGGCAGTTACTGTATGCATGTTTTCATTATTCATGAGCAGTCTTGTCATCATGTAGTACCACAAAGGGCGCACATCCTGAAAGCTGAAGTGAACCAATTAGGAGTTCTCCCAAGAGTCTATAGTTATTACCACAATTTAAAATAGAAAAAAATGGTCTACTGGGAATTGAAAGTGTTTAGGACAAAACCTTTAAAAACATAAATGGAGAGGCAATACTGAAGGGTGGACTGCCAGTCACCTGTTCTCTTTGTCCACACTGGTTTAAAATCCAGCTATGAGCAACTTAACTGAAATACCAGCTACCAGCTGTTTCAAAACATAGCTTGAGCTGGCAAAACCATGTTGAGTCTAGAGCTGGTCCAACTAGTCAACCACCTCCCAGCTGTTTCAAAACTTAGCTTGATATTTTTTTCAGCCGGGCATCTCACCGCTTAAACAGTTTTCTAGAGGGGTCTGAGCAAGTGCCATCAAACAGATCCATAGCTCCTGGACTGGCTTCATCCTGCCGTGTTAAGGCTCTGCACAGAAAGAAGTTTAAAAGGGACTCGAGATCTGTGTCAGAGAGATCTTGTCTGATCCTTTATTTTTCAGGGACTGGAAACATTTGTAAGGCAGTTTAGCTATATTTCTGCTGGGTTTTTTGGCAGAGATGTATGCCGTTTGTAAAAATCAAGTTGCTTAGATTTCAGCCCCCCTCCCCCTCCCTGTGCATAATTAAATTTAGCAAAGGAACACTTGGCTTTAATGGATTCCTGCCCTCCTGCTGTGAATCAGTGCAGAAATCAGGGATGCTTCTGCTCAGTAGTGCATGGAGCAGTGTGTAGTGTATTGTGTAATACACAGAGCAGTGAGTGTTGTAGTGCATGGAACAGTGCAGTGTGTGCTGTAGTATATGCAGCAGTGTGTGTTGTAGTGTGTGGAGCAGTGTGTGTTGTAGTGCATGGAGCAGTGTATGTGTTGTAGTGCACAGAGCAGTGTGTTGTAGTGCACAGAGCAGTGTGTGTTGTAGTGCATGGAGCACTGTGTGTTGTAGTGCATGGAGCAGTGTGTGTTGTAGTGTGTGGAGCAGTGTGTGTTGTAGTGCACAGAGCAGTGTGTGTTGTAGTGTGTGTTGTAGTGCACAGTGCAGTGTGTGGTGACTGGTGTAGTGTGTTGGCCAGTGTGTGCATGGAGCAGTGTGTGTTGTAGTGCATAGAGCAGTGTGTGGTGTAGTGTGTGTTGTAGTGCACAGAGCAGTGTATGGTGTAGTGTGTGGAGCAGTGTGTGTTGTAGTGTGTGTTGTAGTGCACAGAGCAGTGTGTGGTGTAGAGTGTGTTGTAGTGCACAGAGCAGTGTGTGGTGTAGTGTGTGTTGTAGTGCACAGAGCAGTGTGTGTTGTAGTGTGTGGAGCAGTGTGTGGTGTAGTGTGTGTTGTAGTGCACAGAGCAGTGTGTGGTGTAGTGTGTGTTGTAGTGCATAGAACAGTGTATGGTGTAGTGTGTGGAGCAGTGTGTGTTGTAGTGTGTGTTGTAGTGCACAGAGCAGTGTGTGGTGTAGTGTGTGTTGTAGTGCACAGAGCAGTGTGTGGTGTAGTGTGTGTTGTAGTGCACAGAGCAGTGTGTGTTGTAGTGTGTGGAGCAGTGTGTGTTGTAGTGTGTGGAGCAGTGTGTGGTGTAGTGTGTGTTGTAGTGCACAGAGCAGTGTGTGGTGTAGTGTGTGTTGTAGTGCATAGAACAGTGTATGGTGTAGTGTGTGGAGCAGTGTGTGTTGTAGTGTGTGTTATAGTGCACAGAGATGTGTGTGGTGTAGTGTGCGTTGTAGTGCACAGAGCAGTGTATGGTGTAGTGTGTGGAGCAGTGTGTGTTGTAGTGTGTGTTGTAGTGCACAGAGCAGTGTGTGGTGTAGTGTGTGTTGTGTGTTGTAGTGTGTGTTTTAGTGCACAGAGCAGTGTATGGTGTAGTGTGTGGAGCAGTGTGTGTTGTAGTGTGTGTTGTAGTGCACAGAGCAGTGTGTGGTGTAGTGTGTGTTGTAGTGCACAGAGCAGTGTGTGTTGTAGTGTGTGGAGCAGTGTGTGTTGTAGTGTGTGTTGTAGTGCACAGAGCAGTGTGTGGAGCAGTGTGTGTTGTAGTGCACAGAGCAGTGTGTGGAGCAGTGTGTGTTGTAGTGCACAGAGCAGTGTATGGTGTAGTGTGTGGAGCAGTGTGTGTTGTAGTGTGTGCTGTAGTGCACAGAGCAGTGTGTGGAGCAGTGTGTGTTGTAGTGTGTGTTGTAGTGCACAGAGCAGTGTGTGGTGTAGTGTGTGGAGCAGTGTGTGTTGTAGTGTGTGGAGCAGTGCACAGAGCAGTGTGTGGTGACTGGTGTAGTGTGTTGGCCAGTGTGTGCATGGAGCAGTGTTCTGGCAGAGTGACAGTATGGTGAAAGTTTGGAATTGAGACCATGATGTTGCAGGCTGAAACCCTGAACTGGTCACTGCTTCTGTACCTCTGAGAAATGTACTTTACATAGTCTGATTCGCACACACACACTCAGACATTGCTCAAACAGAAGCATGCGCAGAAGCACATGGCACATGGTGCGTCAGACATGGTGTGTCAGAGTGCTAAGGCGGATCTGACTGGAAGCAGCATTCTGGCTGGAAATGGGTCACAAACTGTTTGCTTTTCCATCCAGGCTAATTTATCTCCTGTAGACTGACGGAGCACACAACCCCAAGCAATCGTCTCTCTCCCTCCCTTCTCTCTTTCTCTCTTCCCTCCTCGTGTATTGTGCATGATGATTGTTTGCGGTGCTCTTCTATGTTGCTTTTGGTGTTTTGTTGTAGTGTCATAATAACAGCGTGTTAAAACTCAAACGCTCTTTCTCTCTCTCGCTCTCACACATAACATACACTCTGTCTCATTTTATCTCTCTGTCTTTGTCTGTCTGCCCTCTTTTCTCTCTCTCTCTCTTGCTCTCTCTCTCTCACTGAGAGAAGGTAACGCAGGTAACATCTGTTTCTCTGCCAATAACAATGACCTGTTTCAGGTTCTTTAATACCTAGGGCACTTTGCCACCCAATCTTTCCCTCTATCGCACCCTCGCATGTCAAAAAGCCTATATCACCTGATTTCAGTGTTAATATGAATTATAGTCCCATTGAAAAAAAAACTTGTGTGTAAAATTTCATGGACAGTGATGGCATACATATAGGTAGTCTAGGAACACGCTTCTTATGATGATTTTCGTGGTACTTACAGTAGGTGCATTAGCCAAGAATGTGTACTGTGGAAAGGATGTGAGAGGTTTCTACACACTCTCCAGAGGATGCAGACTCTGTTACTGTTTTCCACATTTCTTTTGAGTACCCTTGGAGTGCAAGGTGTGATGGCCGGAAGCTTGTGAAGTCAGCACCCCTAATATAACTTAAACCAGATACCGTGCATCAATTATTAAACTGGCGCTCGGGGTGAGCGGTGATGGGAAACTACTGAAGGGAGGAGAGGAGAGGCACGGACGTGTGTGAGGGAGGAGACCTGCGTGGCGTCTGTGTTTTAAATGCTTGTAGCACTTGTGAAACCTACTGAGCGTGCGTAAGTGGTTAAAGTGGACATGGCCCTAGCAGATGCAGGGACAGATGCTTACACAAAATACAGACCGTTTCCAGCAGCGGTTTCCAGCCATTTCTGATCCAGGGACCCCCTCTGAGGCTCAAAGGCATCCAGGGGATCCCCATCAGAAGTAAAAAAATATATATTTTCCCAAATCTGAACCCTGCCAGTGCTTTCTACAGACCCCTTGTTGGAAACCCAGGCACTAATGTTAAGGGACCAGCTGCAGAATCGCTGTGAGGCTGTGGGATGATGGAAGTGCAGTTCTATGCAGTGGAGCAATATTCCGTTTTTGATCCTGGTTATGTGTGAAGTACAGTGTGTACAGTACTGGAGACACACCGTTTTTCATAGGTAGTGTTAATGACTGTGTGGCAGAAATGTAGGCTGTGTGGTGTTAATGTGGGCTGTGTGGTGTTACTGTGAGCTGTGTGGTGTTAATGTGGGCTGTATGGTGTTAATATGGGCTGTATGGTGTTAATATTGACTGTGTGGTGTTAATGTGGGCTGTATGGTGTTAATGTGGGCTGTATGGTGTTAATGTGGGCTGTGTGGTGTTCATGTGGGCTGTGTGGTGTTCATGTGGGCTGTGTCGTGTAGGTCTCTGCCCTGTGTGGTGTTAGTGTATGTAAATCTTGGCCCTGTGTGGTGTTAAGCCTGATTTATTACAGAAATATATCCTCTGTGTAGCCTACGGCGTAGGGAACGCAACTACATGTAGTCTATGTCGTAGCCTCTGTGTAGATTTGTATAAATCAGGCTTTAATGTGTGTAGGCCTCGGCCCTGTGTGGTGGGGATGTGGCACTCTGTATGTGGCGATCTAGGTGCAGTATTTGGGGAAGCGACCATAGCTCCTTCAACATTTTTGGCTGGCAACCTGACTGCAATACAGTCCTGGGTCTTACTGTGATACTACCGTTAAATCCTATATAAACTGCTGTAATAATTATGTAAGAATATACTGAGGATTGGTGCGTAGAAATAAACAACACTTCGTAAAACCTCTTGCATTTTTGCAATGTTTAAACAAGCAGCTGGTGACAACACGTGTTTTGGAGGATGGTGGATGTCTACACTCCTGAATCAGTAGATTCCTTTTTTGAGCCTGCGCATGAACACAACTACTGAAGTTGCAGAAAATCACACATTCCAGATTAGGGTGAGAATCAGATATTTACAGCCCCATGATGAGCAGAATTTATACAAAAATATCCATCCATCCATCCATTATCTGAACCCGCTTATCCTGATCAGGGTCGCAGGGGGGCTGGAGCCTATCTCAGCATACATTGGGCGAAAGGCAGGAATACACCCTGGACAGGTCGCCAGTCCATCGCAGGGCACACACACCATTCACTCACACACTCATACCTACGGGCAATTTAGACTCTCCAATCAGCCTAACGTGCATGTCTTTGGACTGTGGGAGGAAACCGGAGTACCCGGAGGAAACCCACGCAGACACGGGGAGAACATGCAAACTCCGCACAGAGAGGCCCCGGCCGACGGGGATTCGAACCCAGGACCTCCTTGCTGTGAGGCGGCAGTGCTACCCACTACACCATCCGTGCCTATACAAAAATATAAATTAATTAATTAATATATATACACTCAGATGTGAACATTCTCCTCTAACGTCTCTTATTAACAGGCCGTTTCTGTCTGAAGAAATGCTACTCACTGGATTTTTTTGTTTTGTTTTTTGCACCATTCTTTGCAAACACTAGTGAAACTAGATGAAAATCCCAGGATATCAGCAGTTTCTGAGATACTTAAACCACCCTGTCTGCCACCAACAATCATTCCACGGTCAAAGTCACTTAGATAAAATGTTTTCCAAATTGTAATGTTTGATGTGAACATTATCTGAGGCTCCTGGCCCATATCTACATGATTGTATGCATTGCACTGCTGCCACACAATTGGCTGATTAGATAATCACATGAATAACTAGGAGTAATAAAGTAAAAATGTTCCTAATAAAGTTCTATATATATAAATCCCCAAGGCAGAAAGGAAATTTGTTTTTGTTACTTGGCCCATCAGAGTCAGAGAGTATCTGTGTGTGCATGGAGTGTGGCACATGTGTGTTTCAGCTCTACTTCAACATCCTCTCTGTTTAAAAGCAGACAAACAGCCTTCCACCTCCACTCTGTCAAGTGCATTTCAAATCTGAAGTTCACAGTAATTTGGTTTTATGGCTTTATTATAAATATGTGACAAATCTGTTACTCCACATACTTGGTAGACAATAGTGTGGAATGGTTCTTATGAAGTAACATTGTAACCAGAAGTTATGAGGTCATATTTCTTGTGGCACTTCCAACAGATCCCATAGGTATGCTCAATAGAGGATCTTTTCTGAATGTGCTGTAAGAGCAAGGCAAAGGCAGGTATTGATATAACTTTCCCTGTTACGCCCGTGTCAGATCCTCTGGAACAACTTCTTGTACAATAAATATTTATTGTATGTAATGTGCATTAGTGCATTTCTTCTTTTTAATGTAGAGGAGGGTGGAGGAGGGTGATAAAAACCCAACCATGCATGTATTATACATGTAATACCTTTAAAAGTCACCCTGGAAGATGTCAGTGTCTGAAAGGGAAAATGTAGTTTGTCCCGAGCACACCTTGTAACTAAGCTCGTCACGCCTTGACTTTGTTTCCACAGAACAAGACATTTGTTTGTCATTTTTGCTTCTTGTGCAAGTATCACCTTGTATTGTGTGGATATTTGCTTGGTAATGCATTTCAATTTTATGACTGATGGTGTTGGACTGAAGTATCGCCTGGAAAACATTTTTAACAGCCTTATAAACTGTTTCCAAATTACAAGCTGCTGAGGATTGGTAACAGATGCCTTTTATTTCTTTTGATTGATTCGGAAGGTGTTAATTTGTTTTTATGCATTCCGAAATCCTCTCTGTAGTAAGCAGAGTTTCAGCCACTGTGCTCTGTGTTCTGGAACATTCCCAGCGCAAACGTGTGGACTGGAGATGCGTTTCAGCGGCTGAGACTGTGGACTGCAGCAGAGCCCACGCTGCCTTTCTGAACAGACGTCCCATAAATTACAGCCAATGCATTAGGAACATTAAACATTAATGGCTGCTGTCTAGGTGTGTCCTAAGCATTTCATACAGGATAAAGATTATAAACAGCTTTGTGGCCAGTAACGTTTCTATGGGTGCCACGCTTTCCTCTGCTTACTAATCCTTCTCAGTGCAGTTCTGCGGGCGAGACCCAACTGATTACTCATCACCCTCAGTCCAGCCATTACATTACTAGTCACCCTCAGTGCTGTTCTGTTGATGATGGCCATCAATCTGATTACTAATCACCCTCAGTACAGCACTGTGGGTGAGGCCCATTACATTACTAATCACCATCAATACACACTGTGGGTGAGGCCCATTACATTACTAATCACCATCAATACACACTGTGGGTGAGGCCCATTACATTACTAATCACCCTCAGTGCAGCACTGTGGGTGAGGGCCATTACATTACTAATCACCCTCAGTGATGTTCTGTTGATGAGGGCCATCAATCTGATGACTAATCACCCTCAGTGCAGTTCTATGGGTGAGAGCCAACTGATTACTCATCACCCTCAGTGCAGTTCTATGGCTAAGAGCCAATCGATTAGTAATCATCTTCAGTGCAGCAGGCCATAGAGGTATATATAGATATCTATGACTTTATATATTGTGACATTGAGTTCTGTGATCTGTGGCTATACTGTAAGCTAAATGGGGTGTGGGGGAGAACAAAGGAACATGCAGATAAAATGAGTTTATTTGTTCAAACAGTCATAATGTGATTTCATTGTACAGTCATCTTGCCGTGCTGTAGGAACGCACCATTACATATTGACATATGTGCCACACACCAATGACAGGCTCCCAGTCAGCTGACGAGACAAAAAAACAATTAAAAAAAGCTTGTGCTGTTGAACAGCATTGAGTGATGTCATGAGAAGAAGGTCAATTGCACTTGAGTGTGAAATGAAGCCTCTTCTAAGTGTTTATGCACTCCTTGGAGTGTTTGCACAAAACCCAACTCTGTTTCCTGTCTGTGGCTTTGGCCTGACAAATCCTCTGTGTCTATGGTAAGAATATGTCTGTCCCCTGAGTGCTGTTTGACTTCTAGGAGAGTAACTATTTTTCATGACAGATTTCAGGATAGTGCAAAACATTTCAGCGAACTCTTCAAGAGTAACTGTGGTATAAAACTGGAGTAACACATTTTTGGAAGTTTTTTTGGAACAGCTGTATAAGAGACATTATGGGAAGATGACATAAGATCAGATAGAAAGTTCGAGAAATTACTTTGATGGTAACAGTGCGTGCAAACAAGATATATTGCAGCTCTTAGCCCCACAAGTATATCTTATCACAAATACCATGTAAACAGTGTATTGGTAAGCAATTAATAATTCAGCATTTGTGCCATAAGACCAATAAAAGCACAAAGCATCTGGCACAAGCGTTTCCTTTGACTCAGTAAAACGACTTCATTTTAACAGTTGCATTGTCCTAAAGGATATTGGCGAGACATTTTGCTTTTAACAGAAGCAGCACTGACTATTCCCTATTCTCTTTTTTTTAAACATGCACCAGTGCCTGGTTTGGCCCGGCCATATTGGTAGTTTTTAGGTTGCTAGGGGTGAACCAGTAGAAATGCTGGTTCCTTTTTCCAACTGAAATGATTCCCACTGAGTCCCAGTGCAGCTGTTCTGCCAGACACTTATCCACCCACCTTCTGGTCCCTGGTTCCATGTCTAAGACAATGGAATGCAACACGGGCATGGAGGGAACTGGGAAACTCAAATGAATGTTTTTTCTCATCTTTATTGTCAGAAGTGAAGTCTTTCATGCAGTGCTGTGTTGTCAGTAATGCGCACCCTGTGTTCTTTAAATTGATACAGATATGAGGGCTGTCACTTCTGAAACCACAAACAGGATATTGCTGCTCACAGCAGGGCTTCTCTCTCAGCACTACAGCATTACGCCTAAATCACAGGCTGACAGGTGGCCCCGCCCAAGCCTCCTCTCTGACAGCTGAAACCTGGGACCTCCTGTCAGTGATTGGCTCGAGCACCTTTCAGCTGAAGTCAGTAATAATTGCCACGCTGGCCATGGAGGTTGCAAACCCCATAGCCTGATGGGAATCCAGGGCTATTATGATGTCACGTAATGGCACCTGCAGTCGCGCCAAAGAACCATTAACAGGGAAACTGCAGAGACGCGGAAAACCCAGAATGCACTGAGAGGAACTGCCTACTCTGTAAATTGGACCTGTGTAAAACAGAGAGCTTTAGTCTGAGAGTCTGAGCTCTATGGAGTTCTGCAGGGTTTCAACTGTACCAGGGTGTATATCACACCTCATTCAGCGTGTTTCTGTGATGCTGTTAGCCTTTTGGAACTCATCCTGTCTTCTTGTCATTTCTCCTCCAGGCCACACGGGGCGCTTGCTGAAGTCCCTCTGCATCATCAGTATGACCTTCCTGATACTGCAGATCATTTATCAGATCACTATAAGCAGCCTGCTTGCCAGGAAAGCCATTGACCCCAACTTCAACTGTGAGTATGGCTTACACTGACCAGCTCTCAGTCCCCATAAATCATACTGACATATGCCAGTCAAATGCTTGTTCTGCAGTGAGGTATAGACAAGGGGATACTGGATAGGTAATTAAAAATCCACTATCTCTTCATGGAGCCAATTACAGAAAGTTGGATGCCTGGCTGTCAGATATTGCCAAGGTGCTCAAGTACAGTATACTCTTTAAAATATAATTAATGCAATTTTTGTTGCTGTACAGTGTGACTATGTGCGATATTGAATATGTTGTCAAATGACATATTACATTTGAGGCAGCCCTTTTAATAATATTATAATTTGAAGTTTAAATAGTTCAAACAGAAGTTTAAAACAAAAGTCCAACAGAAAACAAATTGTTGCAGAGGTTCTACGACTGTGAAGATAGAAACTCAATCGGTCAAGCCATTAGAGAATCAAAATTTAAGAAAAATGTTTTGGAATGCTGTTTACTCATGTTCCCATGTACTCATGTGTCCCAGTACTGACGCATTCAAACCACAATCAAATGCATATTTGAAATGGCTCTTTAGAAGCCTGTGTAATTGAACTCTGCAGAACCCTGAGAATTACAGCATACCTACCAACAACTGGAGACCCTTGATAGAATAATTTTAATTCTTAATATTAGAGCGTGTATCTAAAATATACAGGAACAGGTCTCAGGTCTGAACTTAGACATCACAGTGGACTAAGGTGGCCTCAGACACCCATTCCTATGTCCACTTCTCCACTGGTGTCTAGAACTATCCTCTCAAAAATGTGATTGTTTTTCAGAAGAAAACAAGTACTGTCTCCTTCCCATGCTCTGTATAGCATGCCTCAGGGCTGTGTATCCAGATCTTCCCTAAAGATGCGCAACGCAAGGTTAAACAAAGAAGTGGCAAAGCCTTTGCAATTCTCCTGATATGGGTCCAAAACCTCTGGCAGCTAGCAGTGTTTGAGAAACACTGAAAGAGCACTGTTCCTCTTATTTATTTCTTGCATCATACCAGGAAATTGCCAGGCAGACACTGCACTCACTTTCTGCTGACAAATTCAGACCCAAATCAAGCTGAACGGAGTTGAAGAGTGCTCTAAGTAGAGGCTGTGGAGTTAATTTCCTCCCTGGTCCTGGAGTACTGATGTCCAGATGTTTTCCTCAGCCCAATCTGTTTATACTGCTTACACTTACAGAAGCTGCAAAGGGTCCAGAAAGGAAACTATCATAACAGTAGTTATCCTCAGATGGTTAAGTGTCTGGGGGCTGGTCTGGACCAGAAGTGGTCATCTGGACTTGAGTTCATCCTGCAGACACAGACGCACAGAATTAAGTTAGGTTGGCCCCACAGGAGCTTGGTCCTGAACTCAGATCTGTCCAGTGTAAAACTTTGGTTGTGTTTTCTGATGATGTAAATTTTCAGTCACATGAACCTGATCTTTGCCATGTCTTGATGCCCCTTATATGTGTAGTGAAAAAAAGTTCCAGGACAAGTTGTAGTCAGAGCCGAGCCATGAGAGCATCAGAATTAATGAAGCAGGCTGTAGCTCCTGGTGACTCATGTCGTTTTTATGAATGGTAAAAGCTGAGTGTCTCATGGTGTTTTGATGAAAAGGGATTGTTGTGTGAAAAGTGAAGGTAAAAAACAGTTTCTTTATTCACAGTAGATCATCAGGAAACAACAGTCCTAGACTACAGGGGATTCTTCTGGTTTTTGTTTTGTATGATTTTTAAATTGCATCATTATATCGATTATTAGCCTGAAATTGTGCCAATTGCTCCAGACACTCATTAGTCCGCGGTTTAGACAGGCCCAGAAACAGGGCTGCTAGTGCTAGCCTCTATTGCAGATATCAGAGCACTTTAGCCTAAGGCCTGCTTTATTTACTGTCGGTGGTTGTGTAGCACCAGGACAGAATTCCTCATCACGCAACTAAGGGCATTGCTAACGTCTGTCAGTAGTCTCATTAGCCTGTTTCTACTCTGTAGTCAAAACGGGAGAGAAATCAGTGAACATGTTGTGACTAATGTCCTGTAGTTTTGACTCAAGCTTCCTTTTTAATTGAAAAGCGGGAGGTGCTGGTGTTTATAAGAATAACATGAGAACGTCAGGTCAGGCCCACTCCGCCATAAGTCATGCTGGAGGGGCTAGGGCCAAAGTCAACATGAAATGTGTGAGAGAACTGCTGGAACACAGGACCCCCCCCGAGGAGGGCTAGGCCTAGGAGCTAAACTCTAAACTTCACAGACAAGACAGAACATGCACTCGCCCCCCCAATTTGTCCCCATATCCAGGGCAAGAGCAGTGACAAAGTCCAGTTTTGCACCAGGATGTGCTGTATTTTTCACTCACTTATGGCCTGTATGTGGTGCATGCATGCACGTATCTGTCGATCCCACTAATGAATAAATAAATAAATATTTTACAAGTATTTTACTTTTTTTACATAATACAAGTGTCTTGGGTGACAAAAACATATTGCAGTGAAAATATATTCAAAATATTTTTTTTCTGTAATTTTAATGGAATGTCCCTTGTTTTAATATAACTACTGTACAGAGCGCAGGGAAGCATGGAAGTTGAATGTCCCTATTTAAGGTTGCAGGGTCTCAGGGGGATTTTTTGGGATCAGTATTACCATATTTTAATTTACACACAAATGGCGTTTGAGGTTTTTTAATTTTTTGTAGTAAGATTTTATTAGTTTACTTAATATAATAAAATCTCACAAAAAATATTTCAATTATATTTATCCCAGTGGTATTAATTATTAATTAAACAGTTCTACAAAAATATGCTTTTGCAAAACAAAATCCGCTGAACAGAAAATTAGTCTTATTTTTTTCATTTCCCTGCCTTTGTGTTCTCCCTTTTTCCGCATCTTTTCTCTCTGCTGTTGTGCTATATTTTCCCACCCCCACTTCCCCCCTGTACCTTCCTTTTCTGCTCACATGTTCTTTCTACAGAAAATAAAATGGCAGGCACATCCTATAGAGAGTGTTACATGTAGGCCCAGATCCTCAGAGCAATGAAAATAACAAAACCAATACTGTAGATGGCACTGATTCAGAATCTGCTGTGTGCAATGCTTACTGTGGCTTTAATGAAGTCACATAAAATAACACTGTTTCTAATTATCGGTCACATTTAACAGTACACAAACGTAAGTCCAAGCTTTTCACCCTTCTAGATTAGATTAATTAATATTTTCATTTTGTTTTATTGTTCAGCAGTTTAATTATATGTGGTATTGATAAGGAAGTACTTTCATGAATTATTACATCTGGATTAACATATTCTCTGGAAGGAAATAATCAAATGAACCAAGGGTGTTTAATGAACGTCTTATCTTTAGTTTCACTTGACAAGATTATATTATTTATATGTACATAGCCTACATGCACTCTCACACATGTTTATGTGTATGTCATGTAAATTAAATAAAGCTGTTGCCAAACTCGACCTATACATCGAATTGCATAACCCTAAATTAATGTAGAATGCATATATCTTCCTGTCGCATTATTTGAACATTTTTTAAATATAATTACATTTCTGTTATTTATTCGTAGTTGTTGGGTAGCATATTGATTGTGTAGAGGGGTAAAGAGTACATATGTATTCTGCCGACTGCTTAGGTTCATGTCTTTCAGTTCATCCTGTGACATCTTTGTACCCTAGAAAACTAAACAAACGAGAAGTGGTTCGTCACTACGAGTGTTTGACGCTCAGCACCATTTCCTTCAGTTTTATATTTACTGGAGCCAAATAGACCATTAGAGCCTCAAAGGGTTTAACTAAGAAACATTAGTGAGGCCGAAGCAGCCAGCGTGTTAACTGGCCAACAACCAACTTTGGGTTTTCATCAGATACGGAGACAATGATATTTCCACAGGATGTGCTCAGCCACTGTAGCTTAGCGATTCTTCCCAAACTGAATTCTGATGTACTTCCTCCGCCTGCCTATTCTTTACTGTACGCAGTACTGGTATTTCAGGGTGAAAAAGTCATCCCAGTCTTTGACTGGAATATAACTGTGACACCATTAAACTGTGTTTGCAGCAGACCGATGGCTGCCCGTAAAAACAGGCGAGGTAGATTAACGGGCACCCGAATACAAGAAGCCTTTCTGTTAGACATTCTAAGTAGAGAGTTCACACAGAAGGAGAAATTATTCCTTTATGGTACAGAACGTGTGCTGCAGAAAGAACTGAGAGCAGCACTGTTAGAGTGAGGTTCTACCAGCTTTTGGGAACTTAAGCTGGGCCCAGGGGTAGTCTCAACCTGAGAGACACAATTAAATACATATTAATGTTAAATAAAAAAGTCTGTTATCATTTCAACTCGCCAAAGTGATAGTACTGATAGTCTCTAGTAGGTGCTCTTTGGAAAATGTCAAATCAGTTTACTTATTCAAAGGACACTTTCAAATCACTTTTTTTTACTGAGGCTACTAACGGCGAGATAACTATAATGTAAAGTTACGTTCATTTCGGTTACAAAGTAGATAACGGTGATCTACAAACGCGAAGTAATATTAAAAGATATGTAAACATTCCATTTAGCCGTGCGTGTATCCTGGATATTGGCAGGGCTGGAAAGCGAACTGACCAATAGAGACAATGGACTGAAAAATTATATAATGCAAAAATATTAGAGTAAATGTTTAAATATAACTTTAAATAGAATTGCATTCATTAATGGTAATTAAGTTTCAAGCAACTTAAAACACTAAAACTGTTACAAAATGTGGAAATATTAGGGAGTAAGATGTGGAGGGGGGCTTTCCAACACCCCATCCTCAAAGGTGTTTGAGAGAAGTCGTGACCGAGAAAGGAAGGATGGTGAACTTAGCCCACCCGTATGGTTATTGTGATATTTGTGAGCATGGAAGGCTCTTCCAGAGCTGGATTTGGCTCTGATCCTAGTGCTATGGTGACACTATTGTTCTCTCCATCACATTTCAATTAACAGCCTTTTATTTTCTCTGCTGACACACTGGCCACGTAATGATTCTCTGGAGATGCAGAGAGTAGAACTCAATAACACGGAGCGCAGATGTGAATTATTACTGACTCCCGCTGTCAGCCGGCAGCTATTGGGTTGTGATTAGGATTTCCTTCCTCTGGCGTGTAGCTTAACTTGTTTCTAAAAATAATTGCTTTAACATGAAATATAATACCAGGCTCAGGGTGCAAAGCAGCTATTTTTGGTTGTGCGAGAGGGAAACCCTCTTCTCAGCTGAAATGTAAAATGGGCCTCATTACTACTGTAAGAACACCAGAGGTTCAGTCTAGGGGTGAAGGTGATAGATGCAAATGTGTCATTTTAAAAACTCAAGTGGTTCTCCTAGTCCACACCACAACAATAACGACAACGACAATGACAAACAATATCGCTGGGAGCACTTTCAGAGTGATGTTTTCCAGCTGCATGAACGATAAAACACTGACAGCCAATCAAATCCATCTGAATTTACAGGGCGTCATATAAAAAAATGGCAGATGACATAGCTGAGAGGCAATTTACAGAACGTTATCGTTCATCAGTGTGGATGCTCACATTGCTACTGTTATAGTTATGGTTATAGTAATAGCCCTTGGTGCAGATGGGCCTTTAGCATTCAGGGGGTAGACAATGGGCCTGGTTAGACGTTACTGGCTGACATTCTGCTAATTGAAGACAGGCTGGTATTTCTGTGCTTGAAGCTCCACATCGTTATTTCTTAGTCATTTTTTTTTACCAGGTATTAGTCCCACTGAAATACATGCTTCTTTGTCCTGTTAACCTTTGCCAGTACTAACCAGACACTAACCGGTTCAGTTCAGCTTTATTCGTAGCCTATAGCGTTGTTTTTTTTACATAATTACTAACCGTAAACCATATTAGGATTAAAGTTTTATCACTATGATCATTTCTACTTTCTCCATTGTGGTTATTGTCAGTGTCTAATGAGCAGTTATATTATTTGGGGTTGTGTTTCTCTGGCATGGAACTTTATACTTGCTGAGAAAATCCCTGCACAACTGTGTCTGCCTTTGAATCTAAAGGCCCCTGGCAGTGTGCCTTCATCTGTAACAAATTAGTAGTGTGCAGGTTAATGTTGTATATGAATAAAGACTGACTGAGTTATGCTTTCTCTTAATTAACTTTTCTCTTATCGCTCAAACACACTTCATGCATATGATTTGAATTGCACATTTTATGGCATTTTGCAGTATATTCAACGATCTTTCATACTGCGTATATTTGAGAAATGGGAAATAATTATGGGTATAATGTATCCCTTTGAATGATGACACAATTCATTTCAGCAATATGGAACCATCTCTGCACCTCTTTATTTAAGATAACAAATCAAAGCGGCTAATTCTGGCTGCCTCTTAGTGCTTAGACAGAATTAGCCCCTTAAATAAAGAGGAAAACATTTCAGTGCAATAAATGTGGTTTCGTATGAATGAGTAAATGATGATTATGTATCACCATTAGAGATGTTATAGTTATAGCAAAGGCATATATGGGTCTGCTGCATTAAGTCGGCAAATGCTGCTGATGTTGAAACTTATGCAGCACAGCAAAATGAAGAACTGTGCTTCTCAGACAACTGATTTAATAGACACATAAAATGATTCTGCTTCTACTGGCGCACAGTTTCATTGAAATATTAATCACTACAGTGGATGTCTCTCTTAATGACTTGATAGGCAATCTAACTTAAAATTGTTACAAAGCTCCCTTGTGTTGATCCATCTCTGCTGGATATTATAGAGATCATTTCTGGTAACACTACTTAGAAGAAATAGAAAGTTTTGGGCTTGGTAATACTGAAAGGTTCATTGAACGGTAATTCAGAGAATATCTACAACCTGTTTGGTCATACACTCAGTGATCCCTTTATTAGCTAGACCTGTATACCAGCTTGTTAATACAAATATTTAATCAGCCAACTAAATGCTGTCTCATGATGCTGATTAAATAAAAGAATGCAGACGTGCTCAAGAGGTTCAGCTGTTTTTCAGACCAAATGTCAGAATGGGGAAGAAATGTGATCTAAGTGACTTTGACCATGGAATGATTGTTGGTGCCAGACAGAGTGGTTTGAGTATCTCAGAAACCGCTGATCTCCTGGGATTTTCAGCATCAACAGTCTCTAGAGCAGAGAATGGTGCAAAAAATAAAGAACATCCAGTGAGCAGCAGTTCTGCGGGCAGAAACATGTTGTTAATGAGAGAGGTCTAGGAGTAGGGCCAGACTGCTGGGTGTATGTGTTGCCCATCTTTAAACTGGTCATGCAATGGTATCAGTTGAGTGATGGAACATTTATTTAAAGATAAATTTAATTAAAATATTTATTCACAAATTAAATTCAAAAGTCAATTTTCAAACCAAAGTTCATGAAACTTCAGAGTCAAATGTAAAGTGTGAAAATGCATAAAAACATTAGAATTTATAATACCCATTTTTTTGTATTTTGAAATGTGCAGTAGCTTGCCAGTGTTAAGGCTCAGCTTTAAACTACTCAGCTGGAGTGTATTCTTTAGCGTGGTAATTCAACACCTAATTCTTCAGCTGATTAACTTATAAAAGACTCTGACATATTGATTTCTCATCAGGTTAAATGGTTTTGCGAAGTCTTCGATGATGGATTTGCCTTGGAGTTAAAACAAAGCTAAAATTGGCCAGGCAGTTTCCTGACATGGGAATACAATACCTGGAAATGTACAGTACCTGTAAACACCAGGGAGAGACTGCCGCATCTTGGCGCATACAGGCTGGGCAAACATGCTTATTATGCTTTGAAGAGAGTTCAAAGACCTGATATATTTGTTTTCTTTCACACATTTTCCTGTTAATACCTGAACGTTATTACAATACATTCTGCTAAAACAAACCAAGCCACAGTAACATATCCTGCCCTTGAAAGACAGAATTTAATCCCTGCCTTTTTTAACCATAGGTACAACGTGGGAGAAATCCATGCGACAACTGGGCTTCGACAGGTAAGGCAGAAAAGATTTGCCACAGTTTCAGCCAAAACTGCAACAGTTATCGGTCAATAGGACAGAGTTTCCCAGGCTGGTAACACAAAGTGAGTTGCATTCGACAACAATTAGCAACAGAAATGTCTGGTGCCCTGTAACTGCTCAGTTACCGTCTGCCATCAGGATATTTAGTGTAAATGGCATTTGTTTGACGTGCCGTTGAAAAGGTCAGACACAATCGAGCTTCCTACAGTACATCAGCGCTTACTCATGCTTGTTCCCAGCAGGTACTCAGCACCGTCTTCCTGCTTTTGGCTCTTCTATTGCTAAAGGCTGAAAGCTTTCACACAAATGAACAGTCATTTAAATGTACAGTTAATACAAGAGTACCATTTGAACACAACACAAAAGGTTTTTTTCAGAGTCTGCCTGGCAGTGGATGTTGAATAACAGACTGTGGAAATGGGCATCACTGCCCAGAGGGAATGAAGTGACTGGGGGTGTTTGGTAAAAGGCAACAGGAAGTCTCACCGTACAGTCAGAGGTTGTCTTCCGTTCCCTCCCCAAGGGCTGTTATTAATGTCATTGTGATAACACCGGAAAAATAGGCAGATCGAAGAGTATGAAGCCAAGAGCATGCTGGTTTTCATTACAATCACAACACCAGGTGATTTCACCAATTCCTTCCCTCTTTTCTCGTCGAAGGTGTGTTAATTAGCGGAATCAGCCGGTTTGGTGAAAAGGTCGGAATGAAAACCTGCCTGCTCTCGGCCCTCCCTGACACATGATTGGTCGCCCCTGCTTCATAGGATATTAAACTGATTCTGCAGGCCTCGTGCCTTGAGTGTGATTCTCACGTTCCTCTCCCTACAACTGTCGTTTCCATAGGGACCCCTGGCGTGCTGACAGCTTGAGTACTTAGAGCGCCCCCTGATGACATGTGCTGTGTGGCCTAATGATCTGGATGAAATGATCTGACTGTGTTTGGGTGGCCATGCCGCCCCTCACCCTCAGCTGTCATGTTTCAGCGCACATTTATCGACTTGTGCATTGTGCTGCTTTGCATCGCATTAACACATTAGCCACAGCAACACACATCTCACTGTTTGAGGTGTAGGATTTTCCCCGGGTACTGAATGTGTACAGCTGTGCAGTTAAGCTTCAGAGCAGCCTTGCCAATAACAGAGACTGAAAGCATTAGTTTAAACATTAATTACTTCATTAACTTCACTTGCAGTTCGTTCTAAAACATATTTGGTACGTTGGGTACGATAATCTTGCACAAAGTGTTACCGGCATACTCTGATGATGCAGAACCGTAGTTTACCACATTTCTGTGTTCCAAATATAGGATTAATTTTATGTTTCATCGCTCATGTATGACGTCATTACAGGCCATTACAGAGATCAGGTCCTTCGAGTCTGGAAGTTTAGAATGATATGTTGGAATATTCTCAACAGTTACAATTTAGTCACACAATCAAAAAAGTCACAGGTTCCTTATATCAGAGAAAAGAAACACACAAAATGTTATTTCTGCTGATGTGATGAACATTTTAAGCAGTGTTGCTTGTGAGTTGTTCTTTATCAGTGGAAATTTCATATAAAAAAAGTTATGCTCGCACACTTTGTCTTGCACAAACTTTTATTATTAGCAACAAACATTTGGGAAACAATCCTTCCTCAGTGTCTTAAATGAAACAATAAAAAACTCACCAGCTTTCTTTTCGAGTAACAGTGGAAATTTCACAAAATCGTGGTTGGGTTCCCTGGGAACTTCAGTTCAGTCTTCAGTTCTAATTAACACAGCCCAAGTCATGTGAAGATTGAATCTTTATGATGAATAGATCAAGATTTTACCAAGTTTTTATTTTTCAGGATTGTGTTATTTGAAACAAAGCTTTTTACATTATATACTGAATGCCCATGTTATGAACTGTATCTTTCAGTTGAAGAATGTATTCTTGGTTGCTAAGGCATCGTGTTACTTGTTTTGAATAATTCCATTGTCTTATCTTATCTAGACGCACTCAGCTCATGTGTCTGAAACATTTCTGGCTGCCAGATATAAAATACATACGTATGTAGTGTATTAATGCTCAGTGTCTCTGATTTCACATAACGTTCTGTGACTAGGTGACACATGAGGATGAAAATATCTCCATTGTGCATTGATGATGTCATAATCATGCAGTGCTGATACCTTACTTGCCATCCCTGTAAGTCTGCTGATCTGCTGGGAATCTCAGGATCTGCTCTAAATTCCCAGATCTGTTGTGATCTGCTGTGCTTGACCCTGCTCATTCTCTCAGTTGTGGCTGAGGGAGCTCTCTGCGCTGTATGGAATATATTTTCCACTGACACAGTGTGCTTTTTATACTGCTTTTATTTCAATTCCCCTTAAGCACAGGAAACAATGTGATACACACGCGTACCATTGTTACGTACCATTGTGTCAGTTATCTTACACGCATGACCACGTACACACAGACACACACACACACACACACACACACACACACACACACACACACACGTCGCCCAGGAGTGCATTGACTCCCTGGCTTTTATGAACTTGCCCAGATGAAAGGGGCAACGCTTGAATGATTTTGATACAGGGCAGCTTGTACGGAATGGTCCGGAAGAGCAAAAGCCAACCAGCTCTCAGGCATTTCCAAAGTGCGTTAACTAGAGCGGTTTGCCACTCATTAAATTTTATTAAGAAAATGTCTGTGCTTCAAAGTTGGGTGGGGCACTTTTCCACTAAGGACCCTTGGAAAGCATTCCCAAGGAACAAACAGACACCAGGCATCGACAGGACGACAACCTTTGTTTACTGTAAACTATTTAAATCTGATCCCGCTTCAGTTTGAAATATATTGCTGAAGCCAGGGTGTTTGCGTCTTGTTGCTGGCTTTCCAAAAGATAAACACTTTCACTGTTTACTTGGCAGACAGCTTTTCTGAGACAATAATAAGTACAACTTGGTGTTTAAATCCACATGCGGTTTTTTTCTCATGTTTCTGTCTACGGATATTTAGCTCAAGGCAGTTCATTTCAGCTACAGGTGAATGACTTGGAAAAATAATTAATGGTTGTAGAAGGCGATTTGTGGAAGGTCTTGAAGTCTTGATATTAGAGCAGGCTCTGTGGATTCCTCAGTCAGAATGCCACTCTGCCCTCCCTGTCTTTTGAAGCCAAAATTCACCTCGGCCTTTAATTATATTCTTAATAGGGTTCAGTGGGTTTTAATATCATTTTAATGACAATATCCAGAGTGAATATGGGGAACGCCTGGTTTTGTTAAAACAGCAGACCCACATAAAGTAAAGTGTACATGGAACACCTGTTCTGGCTAGTTCTGGCTTCTGTCCATATAGTTTTTTTTCCATCCTTTTGTTTATCGTTAAATCGATTATTGATAAATGTAAAGTTTAATCAGATCAATGAAAATGTGAAAATTATCAAGTCTTGCTCTAATCGCTTGAAATTCATATTTTAATGAAGCTCAGTATTGAGTCCTCCTTTGTCTCCCAGTGATAACATATTCTGTGTAATCAGCCCATCCTCCACCTGCCCCAGTGCCTTGAGCTGAGCACTTCTGGCCTCAGAAACACTAACATGTAGCACGTCAGGATGCCTCATGCCACTGTCTGCACCCATATGCCCTCCAGCACTGATTCCAGAAACTTCTGTTCACAGTCCTGCAGTTAGTCTGTTCTGTAGGTGATTTAAGTGGTTTCCAGTTCATACAGTAATCATTTATAATGACTTATCTTGCTTTTCTCTCTCTCTCTCTCTCTCTCTCTCTCTCTCTCTCTCTCTCTCTCTCTCTCACTCTCTCTCTCTCTCTCTCACTCACTGTCTCTCTCTCTCCAGTGTGGAAGGAGCAGATGCGGGTAATGGCATACGTGTGTTCATCCCGGACATCGGCATGTTCATGGCGGGAATAGGTACCTGGCTGGTGTGCCGCAAGATGGCTCTGAAGCCTGCCAGCGAGGACATGGCAAAGGACAACATCCACTTTGAAGGCGAGGATCAGGTCAGCCAATCCAGCAGCTTTGTTCACACACTCTGCATAAAACAATCACCTCATGCCTCTCTCTCTTATGTCGAGATTTTCTTCAGGGGACAGAATCCTTGTTCAACAGGCACTGGTCACTGTAGGAGCCAATCACTCGGCTGTACATATAAACACCTTCTTAGCTGCAAAGGTTTGCGTTCGATATGGGGTCATGTGACATCAGCATCCAATTAGGACTGGGTTACTCTTCACAGCATGGGTTGTGTAGCATACACTCTGTTCTGTTCCACATGTAAAAAACACATTTCTGTCATTAAATGGAATGATGGCAGACTTGGGTTGGATAAAATGCTAATGAGCCAAACTATGTTAACTGGTTACAATAAAGGGCAAGTATGCTCCTACAGTGTATTGTATTATGTAGAAATTTAAATCAACAATATATTTTTGTTACAATACAGAAGCCTCATTAAGGACACAGTAATTCACATTAAAATGATATCCTTGTTCATTCCTGAGAAGTTCTTTGCTGTATAAAGATTTAATAATGTTATTGGAAAAACTTGGAAAAAGAATATATAGATGCATTCCATTGTTAATGAAAGGTTGTTTGGAAATTTCACTAGACCACATAAAAACAAAAAAGAAACCAAACAGATTTGTATGGTAGGAAAGGCTACGCACCTTAACGACTTCAAACGCTGTTTTTGTTCATGTTTGTTTTCCTCCAGAACTGGGCAGGTGTTCAGGACACTGAGCAGCTGTGTGCTGGTACAGATGACATGTCAGATTATCATTAAATATGCAGAGACTACCTGCTGGGCGCCAGGCTCTCTGACTTGTAGAAACCTCCACATTACAGGTGTCAGACTCCAGCTCTGAAAGCCAAAAAGGCAGCTTTCATTATGACCATTTCCCTTGATCTGTTGATCTCGTTTTTCATGTTGTTGTCCTTACACTTTGGATGCTCAGGACCAGAGTGCTATAAGCTGGTGGAACTTAAAAATAAAAATAATTTAAAACTATTTAACTATTGAACTATTGATAGGAAATTAGCAATGTACATCCATCTCACTGCCTTGCCCTAGCAGGGACGGTGTGGCTGAATCCAGCCATTCAGCGCTAAATCTCAAATCATGTTTTTCAAGTCTCAGTTACACTCAAAGTGTTTTGTCAATGTTTGAAGACCGTACCTTCATACCTTCCCTCTAGGGGAAAGCACTCATGCTGTGACAAACAGAGATGAAACATAAAAAATTATATTTACTGTATTAAAATGTGTGCATATTTATTAAACATTTGGACATACGTTCAAATTGTGGAATCACACTGCTGGATGTGCCATGTTACATGTGCCCTGGGAATGCAAACATGCCATTTTCAACACACCAGTCACAGCCACAGTTGTACTACTCCACTAGCTGCTGCTTGTGAACCCTACAGGGGAGTTTATACTGCAAATGTACAGTATCCTGCATATATACCAAATGCGTGAATGATTGTGAAACACACAGGTACTGTAAGTACAGTGCTACACAATTCTTTTATGTTTTTTAAATTCTCTTTCCACAAGTGCTTTGAGAACCAGGAGAACACAATTTCTTCCCTAACAGAGCTGACGGTGTCTTTTGTATTACAGCTGAAAGGGAGTGAATGAATATCGGAGAATAAATGTTTAGAAATATCTGTCAGTTAACCCTTACAATTCACCACAAAATAAACATATAATCAAGTCTGCAGTGCGTCTCTGACATTACCGCGGGTGTGTCTGTCAGCACCTTGGACAAGTCAGTTGTCCTCATTTAAACCCACTACAGCTGGTGCCAGGCTTTTTGGTGTGCAGAACTCACATCAGCTGACCCTTATTTGTTTTGATGTTTATTTTGGCAGGAGAAAAGATGGGGTAGAACAGTGCTTTTTGGGAAAATGTTTTTTTAACGACCATTGTGGTTCTCTTACAGGCGTGAATTGGGCTATTACAGCTCAAAATGCTTAAATGTGCTTTACTGTGGTTTTTGCGCTAATTCATGCATTATGCAGTTGAGTAAAAGACAGGACAGACCTGCATTATTAGTGACAAAATTGGTAGAACACGTTCGATTGGCAGTGAGACGAGAGCCTGTGCGGGGAAAAATGCACAAATAACTTATCACAGGTGAGCATCGTCTGATGAAAGAGATCCCAGTAAAAACAACAATAGCTATTCTTCAGTTTAACTTTCTCATTTATTTGATCAAAGAGAATAAGAGAGTGGAAGGCCTACCAGCTTTCTGATAGTTCTTCAATTTGCACACACACAGTATGACTTAAATACAGTTTTCAGTATACCGCCCCAGAAGGGAGGGGGGGAACATAAACAAAAATACACGCAGCTGGCTGCTAACTTTTATCAGTATTTTGTCTTAGGTGAAAGGCTGTCTGCCTGCTAGGAGAGAGACAAAGAAAGACTCCCTTTTAACACTTAATACAGAAAGTAGTCTAATAGGAATAAGGATTATAATAAAAGGTTATCTTTAATCACGTGATCCTCTTTATGTTAACACACTTTGTAAATTAAGAATCAATTAAGAAAATTATCCTTACAAGCCCTAATTGGCTGTCTGACTTGATCTGAGCGCGATCTGTCTGATTTAACCCCGACCCCAGGGTGAGGATGAAGATGAGGAGGAAGAGACGGACGAGAAGCTGGGTCTGGAGGAGAGCATCCTGCTCGACGAGGACTTCGACGCCGAGGACGAGCGCGAGGATGACGATGAAATTCTGGACGAGGAAGAGGAGGAAGAAAAGGAGAGCACAAAGATGAAGATTCTTCACCTGGTGGCAGGTGCAGCGTCCAAAGTGAAGGAGATCATCGGCCATCTCATTACCACGGCCGGACAAGTTGTTGTAACAGTATTACTGGGATTTACAGGTGGGCGTGTGTCCATTTATAATGAAATATTACTTATTTACATAGTTCCTGGTCAGTATGACTTGCATGCTAACTCTCATACTGTATATCCTCAAATCATCTACTTATGAAGCTGGATATGTATTACAGTAAAAGTTAAGAAGGTCTTATGAGCTAGTTGCGCAGCCAAATGACTTGCTTGCTCACAATATAGTTGGTTAGCTAAAGTGAAGACACACAGTGGGGACACATGGGAACTGGTCATACGGTTGCTAATGTCCTCTCCGCCATTTCCGGCATTTCTCCCAGGGATCATGCTGCCCTCGGTGACCTCAGCGGTCTACTTCTTCACCTTCCTGGGCCTGTGCACCTGGTGGTCTTTCGGGCGAACGTTCAACACCCTCATGTTCAGCTGCCTGTGCGTGCTGATGGCCATCTTCAGCGCTGGACACCTGACCGTGCTCTATCTCTACCAGTTCCAGTTCTTCCAGGAGAACGTCCTTTATGACAGCGCCACCAGGTGAGGGAGGGAGGGGTGTGTTTGTTTAATATTTATATTTGTTTTACTTTATTTAGACTTCTAATTGACTTTTAAATGCCATTTTTATTCGGACACTTAACTTAATCTGCCAAAGCAAAGAGAGTCAGTTCAATTAAATATTCTGGAGTAAATGTGCTGATATTATTGCTATGTCATGGTTTTTAAAGTCGAGACTGAGAAACATGTGTCCCATGCAGTGTGATATGCAGTGTTGCCACTCAGTGCTCTGACCCAGTGTAAGCAGGGGGTCTGTGTGATGCTGTTAGGCTGTGTGGGATCTGATGATCGCTGGAGCTGTTGCCATTGTGTTCTGCCCTTGATGTTTCAAGATGCTATTGATTTGCAGGCTCTAATTTGGGTGCCTTGGAGTACGGACTCCAGTGTGATGGTTCTATGCCTATTATAGCCCAGTCCTCCAGTTCTCCACTCACTCAGGGACGGGATGGGGTGTTCAGTCAGAAAACAAAGCACTGGGGGTGTGTTTAAACACGTCTCACGCACATGGTTTGCCATGGCAGTGTGTTTAAATTTTCTGCACGCACATGTTTTGCAATGACAATGTGCTTAAATACACCACACACACATTTTTGAGGTGATGGTGTGATTAAGTTCACACAGGTTTTGTGGTGACAAACTGTAACTATGCAGGATGTACTTATTTATTATTTTGCTTTGAATGTGATTTGACACAATGCACACAGATGTGTTGCAGTGACAGTGTGTTTAGATACACAGCACACACTCATTTTGTGGTGAGTGTATTTAAAAATGTAGCACACATTTTAGGATTACTGTTGTTTATGGAATTATAAAAATAGACTGGGAAATGCCACGTGGTCCTTCATGCAGAGAGACTGACTTGAAAAGGATTCATTCCTCAACAGAAATTTCTGAAATTAGGAACTGCCTCTGCTTCTTGTGTTTTACATAGCTGTTTAGGATTTGTATTAAAATAAAATTCTGGCATGTATGGTTTCACTTATCCTGGTTTGTCCATGGCTATTTCCACAGCCCTGTTACAGTTTGTGTACAGAGATATGGTGCAAATGCTGGGACAGTTGTGTGAGGGCTCCTTTGATGAAGTAGATTTGATTAATTCATGATAACTGTCTTGTGATACTGAAGATCAATGAAATGTGCCTTCAGCACGGTGTGGGTCCAAAGTGTGTAAAAACATCAAGTGTATTTATAAGTCTAGTTCCAGTTAGACAATGGCTGTGGTTTCCAGTAGGCATCATGGCAGAGAATGATGACAGGGACAAGGCTTGCTGACACTGAGGGACCATGAGCCCTACACCCTACTTCCTGAATGACCTCACAATGGCTTGACCGTGTGATACGTGAAGCTCCACCCTTTGGAATTCCCAGCTGTGGGAAGCTTCCTCAGGAAACGTCCTCACTACTGTTCTCACTCTCTGAGGAATTTCTTTCCAAGGTCTAAAATTTTAACATAAACTGACTTCATACATAGGTATCAAAACAATGAAGGTTTATTATCTTTTTATATTATATCTCAAACCTGCTCCTCACCTCAGTGGCCCTCGCAGACCTCATAGAGCTGGTGTTTGCGGGAAGCCACTGTCCACGCTCGCACTGTCATTTTGGCAGGGGGTCTGGCCACCATGACAGAAAGAACTCTGCTTTTGATCTCCGGACAAATAGGAATCGATACTGGGCAGTGAAGAACTCAAAAGCTCCTGACAGTAATTCCTCTAATGCATTGTGTTCTAGGAGGATCTGATACATTATTAATGTGCAGGTAGCTGAATAAAGAACCTGTTCTCCCAAGTGCAAAGCTCCATGGGAAATATTGTGCTCTAAGTAAAAACAAAAACCTTATGAAAGATAAACTGAATAACCGCGTTTATAGTTTTTTTTAACACACGATTTTTAAAAATATTGGAGGCTGCACGTCTGTTGAAAATTCCTGAAAGGTGTTTACGACCGACCTCGTAACTAATCATGTGACATGTCCGGGGATGTCGGAGCGGGTCTGTGAAACACACCTCTTCCTGTTCCTCCGTCCAGAGCGTTCGGCATCAGCACCGTCATCCAGAGCAACTGCTCCAACACGTGGCAGCTGAGCGTGCATCGTGGCCTGAAGCCGCAGCACTACATGAACCCCATCATGCTGCTGGTGCTGTACTACACCCTGGCCACGCTAATCAGGCTCTGGCTCCAGGAGCCTATCGCTCCGGTAGGCCCCGCCGCCTGGTTTACAGCCTCTCTCGCATGTACCGTACAGGCCCTGCACTTAGCACTCCTCTATGTAATGGGATGCACTCGGTCATTTTATAGGTGATTGATTTCCCAATACAGCCCCCCCCAAACCTCTTGGACCAAATGCATTATTGATTTGCTGCGGTGAGATTTTTCCTCTTGTATTCTGCTAATAATAAAATGTCATTATAAATATATCATATATTTATTATCATATATATGTAAATATTTCATACAAAATAAACAAGGCACAGACTTCAATTCAGGGTGTGATTGTCTCTAAAACAAGCTCCAGCCAGGTAATGTATTTAATTTACCAGTAAGTACAACACCCACATATACGCACACTCAGGCACACTCAGGGACACACACACACACAGACATAAGCATACATACAGAGGTATGTGCTCCCAAGTGGCTTAGTATCTCTGCTCTGACCAAACACAATTACTCCATGCTGAAAATGCATTCTGAATATAAAAGTTAATGTGCAATCAGATATAATTTAATTTATTTAATTTATAACAGTTGACCCTGAGCACACATAGCTGCTATATACTGTACCCATCAGCCAGAGGATAATAAAATGCATTCATAAGCCTATTTGTCTAGGCAATCATCACAAACCATTATTTCTGCTTTGGAATAGGTGAAATTGTATTGCTTGCCTTGTTATCAAAGGCAATAAATGTAATAAACAAATTATTCCTTTTAAGAGATTTGGCAGCTATGTAGTAGAGTTATGGGCAGCTGTGTGGTGCTGCTGTGTGGTACAGTTATGTGCAGCTGTGTGGTGCAGCTGTGTGGTACAGTTAGGGGCAGCTGTGTGGTGCAGCTGTGTGGTACAGTTATGGACAGCTGTGTGGTGCAGCTGTGTGGTACAGTTAGGGGCAGCTGTGTGGTGCAGCTGTGTGGTACATTTTTACAGCGCTGGCTCTGACCGCTGTCTTCCTCAGGTGTGTGAGGACGGAGGAGGGTGCGAGGACAGGGAGCTGGAGTGCGCCGAACACATGGAGAACTCTGTGCAGAAGAAGAGGAGTCTGTGGAGGAAGGCGCGTTACGCCACGGAGGAGCGAAACGTGAGCCAACCGTAAACCACAACTCTTGCGTGGTTTCACCCCCCAGCACGCTGAGAATAACTCCAGTAACATGTGAAGCCTCCTGTGTACACCTGGCTTTGATCACAGACACAGCAGAGTCCGATTATCTGTTGGGCTGGTAGTGCTCTGGTTTTGCCAGCACCTTCTGTGGCTTTCTCATTTAACATCGATTGAAACAGTAGAGCTGCTCTTTTTCCACCTTTACCATCTGTACATGCCTCCAGCCTTTCTTTTGGAAAGGATGGGGGAACGTGTGCCAGTTTCTTTCATATCTCTGATGAAGGACTCCCACACATTAAAATGAATTGTTACTCAAAACTCAATGTGGCCCAATTTCTAAATGGTAACATTTGTAGATGTAGTCTTTTGGAGTATGGAATGGTAGGATATATTTTCAATATGGAACACCCATATTCACCGTATATTTGTATCGATATTTGTGTGTATGACACACACACCACACACCTGTCTGACACACCAGATATTCCTGAGTCCAACCACCTGAATGATGGACAGAGACTGTTAGTTTGTCTACTTTTTCCTCTATCAGTGATCATAAAGGGTAAAGGGTGGGATAGGTGTAATGCATTGGCTGATCTTCACTTTGGTCAGCGGTAGTAAAGGGTTGGCTGATCTCTCCATTTCATCAGTCATAGTAATGGATGCAGTAGGTGTAATGCTCGGTGACTGATCTCTGCTTGCAATGCACTAACCTTCCCTGCGCTCTCTGTTCTCTTCCAGCTTCTGTCCACACTGGATGGCTACAGCATGTCTGATGTTAGTAAAAAGTCCCTCTCTGCCCTATTCACATTTTAAGGAGCTTGTTTTTATTACATTAAAGCTGTTTAATAATTTGTTTCCTTGGCATTTCCCCCTCGTCCAGGGTGATGTGTGTATATTTACATTTTTGTTGCAAAAGTTGATGAACAATGACTTGCAGGAAGATGCCTGTATCCCAATTTAGGATTCAATCCGATCACTTTCAGGGCTAAACTTCAAGGAATGTTCAATATACTGTTTATCTGATGTGAAGTCCAGAAAGTCATCGTGAGTGAGTGCATTTATGTACACATGCCACCCTATTACATGACCACAGTGATGATATATCATTTATAATTATTATCATCACCATTATCATCTTATTTAGTTGTGCTTAGCACAGTAGCTATGCATCTTTGTTAGCATGTCATATTGTACCCCAGGCGATGGTAGTGACCTCCAATGGGAACTCCTTTGGGTTCATCTCCCCTGACAACGGGCCGGGAGCTTTGGACCTGTACTCCACTCCGCAGTACAAAGTGGACCGGGTTGAGAATGGGTCGGGTGAGTTTCACTCCAAACACACATCCTACCTTGAGAGAAGCCCCTGCTCAGGAGCAGTGCCTCATAGTGCCTCAAACAGAACAACACACTGAACAATGACCTCTCACAACCACATCCACATTTGGGTGTGTTTCATCTTCCTTGGATAACCATCAGCACATAGTTTCCTCCCAGTGACATGGCAGGTGTCCACAGGTTTCCAGGTGTCCTCAGCTTGGTCTCAATGCTCTCCTGTGGGTATATGTGTGACTTGTCTTTTCTGTAAATATGCTGGAGAATACATGCAGGGACTGCTATTTTTTCCACTGTGCCCCATTCAGAAGAAAAAAAGGAAGACATCGTCGTTGGGGTCAGCGAGAAGAGTGCAGAGACGGAAAAGCCAGAGGAGGGAAAAAAGCACACTCTGGCCACCATTTTCAACTTCATCATGATGCAGAGCTACATCTGTGCTCTCATCGCCATGATGGTGGGATATTCTCTGCACTGTGCATGTTAAACGGCAACATGCAGATATTCAGTGACCTCTGACCCATGGGTTTTCTGGTTGTTTTGTGTTTGAGAGAGAATTTCCTCTCCCTGCTAGGCCTGGAGCATCACGTATGTGAGCTGGTTCACCTTCGTCTTCCTCATCTGGTCCTGCGCCCTGTGGATTGTACGGGACCGGCGGAAGTACGCTATGCTCACCTCTCCCTTCATGGTGATCTACGGTGACCTGGTGATAGTGCTGCAATACATCTGGAGCTTTGAGGGCCAGAAGGAGATTTCTGGGCTCTCCATTGAATCGAAGAGGCCTTTTCCAGAGCTGGCCTCAAAGGTATAGGGATACTTATACAGTCATAATAAATAAGGATTTTACAAAATTACTGGATTTATGACTTTTTTTAAACAGAGGGGCACACCTACAGTCACTGAAAGATATACTGTAGACTTTACCAACATCCGTACACCATATCTTTGTGCATTGAGATGTCTTTACTCAGGTTTAGTGGTATTATGAAAAATAACTACAAACTAAATTATGTATTTCTATTTAAACATTGTGTACAAATGTTGCATTTAATATTTAGATGTTTAAGGACATACAGCTTGTCTCTTTGGACTCCCAACTATCTGGTGAAATTATGGCTCCAAAAACATATTTAGTATTTCATCTGCTGCCAATAGACTAGAAGTTTCCAATGGATTCCATCTAAGTTCTGTGAATATGAGTTATGAGAACCTGAGATGTGAGAATATGAGTTATGAGAATCTGAGTCATGCAAGTTTGAACTATGTGAATCTGAGTTATGTGAATATTTTCAAAACAGTCGTGTGCAGGGATGCTAGGAGACCCTGCACATTAAGAACAAGACCATTGATTATATTGATCATTTGAAATTAGGGCCTTGTCATCTGTTTTGCTTACAGAATCATTGATCATCATACTTGTATTAGCAGAACTGATTTCTTTTTTGGTATAGCTACAGTACAGTCTGTTTTTACTGTTCTTTAATGATTCTACTATAATGTGAAGATGTCAATAGTACTATGTGATGACAATGAGTTGTAGCTTGTGATCAATAAAGACTAGAGAATGTTCAGTTTGTTCCTTAGATGAGAGTGTAAACAGTATCCTAAATAAAAGTGTAATTTTTATTTTAAAAAAATTTGTATAAGTAATTTAATACTTAATCGGTTATATTTATTATAATGCACTTGACAAATATACATTTTCATATTACAGGCCTCGTGTAGTGTTAACCTATCGATTCAGATACAAATTTATTTTACATCAGACCTGGGTCAAATACTTTTCTATACTTTACTGAGCTTGCGTGGTGTATTGGAATCATGGTAATACTCTCAAAAAGTGCTGCAGGCCTCCTGGGTTGGGTCAATTGCTCCAGGCTGGCCTATGTATTTTAGCACGGTGCAATCTATCATTCAGCAGTGTACATCTCTTTCTGTTTCTGGCTAAGTTAGCAAATTATTTGCTCAATAATACAATGCTGTCTTTTCACTCAATGGACGACAGTGAAACATTTTGCATTGGGACACATGGTTCACTCTGGTATCGATTATATTTCAAGTTGTGTGCGGTGTATAATTCATAGCAGCATAGCATAGAAATGAAATTGTGCTTGGTTGTGTGTAAACATGCCAATTAGACTGTCCTAAAATGGCTGCTCCTCCTTCACCTGCTCCCCACAGATGCTGTACCTCCTGACCTTCTGGCTCCTGCTCCGGCAGGCTCTCACTGAGAGGAAGCAGCGGCAGGAGAGGGACAAGGAGCCTGCAGCCCTGTCTGATGTCATCGTGGAAATCCCCCCAAAGGGTGAGTCCGGGACCTCTGACCGATTGACTGGTTTATTGGTTGATAGGTTGATTGTATAGGGTGATTTTTGGGAATATTTATTGATTGGATGGCTATTGGATGTTTCTATGCTTATATACCAGTCTATGAACATGGGTTTCATCTATTGCCCATATTAGACTATAGGATATAGGATTGATATTGTGCACAGCAGTCTGTACATGGGTTTGATATTTTGTGCATATCAGTCTGAACATGGGTTTGATATATTGTGCATATCAGTTTGAACATGGGTTTGATATATTGTGCATATCACTCTGTACATGGGCTTGATATTTGTGCATATCACTCTGAACATGGGTTTGATGCCCTTCGTTCATTTAAAAACGATTCCATTTCATGTAGAGGAGGAGGAGGAAGAAGAGGGAGGTGACGGTGAGAAGGAGGTCATGAAGGTCCTGGGGAATCTGGTGATGTCCCTGTTCATCAAGTACTGGATCTACATGTGCGGGGGGATGTTCTTCTTTGTCAGCTTTGAGGGCACGATGGTCATGTACAAGATCATTTACATGATGATGTTTCTCTTCTGCGTGGCGCTGTACCAGGTACAGACTCCCTCTTTCCTACTCTAACCCTAACTCTAACACTAACCCTAACCCTAAAACTAACCATCCTGGCCCACCCATCACTAACCCTCCTTTCCTCCATAGCCATAACACTAACCCTCCTGCCCCTCCCTAACCCTAACCTCAACTCTCCTGCCCTTACACAACCTTAACCATGTACTTCCCCCCCATCCTGCTCTGTCAAACATGTCTCATGATTTAAAAGAGCTTTAACTCACTTTAAAGTTTGCAGTGCTGTAGTACAGTTTAAAGTAATGTTGTCCAACATTGAAGTAATGGTAACTGTCTTCTTTCTGTGGTTATAATTTGTTACATTTACAGTTCTGCAATATTTATGGTGATGTATAAATACAGGCTCTTTCTGTGGTGTGTATTTGTAGGTGAACTATGACTGGTGGAGGAGGATCCTGAAGTATTTCTGGATGTCTGTGGTGGTTTACACCATGCTGGTGCTCGTTCTGATTTATACCTTCCAGTTTAAGAACTCTCCTGGCATTTGGAAAAATATGACTAAGATGACAGACCAGAGGTTAGTGGCACATATTGTCTCAAACCCAGACCCATTTTTGTGGATAGGTGAACTACTTTAGAAAGCAATTACTTTTAGAAATAAAATTTATCTCTCTCTCCCTCCCTCTCTCCAGTCTGGAGGACCTGGGGCTAAAGCATTTTAAGTTGGGAGAACTCTTCAAAAGAATATTGATCCCCACCTCCTTCCTGCTGGTGTGCAACATTCACCTGCACTACTTCCACGAGCGTTTTCTGCGGCTGACCGACCTGAATGCTGTGGCAGCCAAGCAGGAGAGCAGCGTTTACAGGTAACTTTACAAGCATCCAGGGGCTTGGGAACCATTGTGTCAGGAATGTTGGGTTGGAGGGTTTGCGAAAAAATTGTGTTCATCTCAACCACCATGTTTATCAGTTATTCCATCATTCAATTTATAATCTTTTCCTTGATATGTTTTCTTATTTATGGATATTGAACCAAGTAGAAATTACAGCATTTTTTATGACTACTGTCCACAGAAATACAGGACTTTACCCTGCAAGGTGCAAACCACTAGTTAGCCGCAAAAGCAGGATGGCCAAGTTACAGTTTGCTAAGAAGTACCTAAAAGAGTTCTGGGAAAAGGTATTATGGTTTGGGTATATATAACTGCCACACTTACTGGCTCACTTGTTTTCATTGATGATGTGCTTATACCTGCTGCAGAATGAATTTTGAATTCTACAGAGCATCTTATTTGCTTAAATTAAAGCGAATTTCTCCAAACTCAGTGTACAGTGCTTCTTCCTACAGCAAGACGATGATCCCAGACATACTGCTAAAGCAAATACACATCTGTTTTTCCAAGCAGTAATATTCTTGACTGGCCAAGGCTTTCACCCAATCTGAATCCAATTGAACATGTGTTTCATATGCTGAAGAGAAAACTTACGGAAACTGTAGATGGCCAGGCCTGGCAAAGCATCACCAGATAACATACTTAAGCACCTGATGATATACTTAGCACTTGGTGATATTTACGGCATGGATCACAGATTTCAAGTGGCCATTGCAGGCAAAGGATATGCCACAAGTACTAAACATGGGGGGGGGGGGGTATGTGTAAAAAGTGCTGTAATTTATATGTGGTGTATAAAAGTGTATAAAAATACTCTAAAATAAAAGCTGAGAATGGAATGTCCACTTTAACCCCATATGAATCGTTTGATTCCAAATCTAAAATGTGGAATGCAGAGACAAAAAGATTGGGAGCACAAGTAACTTCTGAATAGTAAATATGTGAGATGTAGGGGTATTTCATCTGTCATTTTTCATAACGCTTCATTTGTCTGCGGAAGCATTTCCCCATCGTTTCCCAGCCTCTCTGGCACTTCCTCCTTCATTCTCTATAACCTCCTCATCTCTCATCTCTCCTCCTCCTCCTCCTCCTCCCCTCTCACTCAGCCATGCCAAAGTCAATGGTCGTGTCTATCTGATCATAAATAGGTGGGTACTTGCTTGCTTACTGGCCTCCGTGGCTCTCCTTAATGGACTGAAACGCCCTCATTCTTTATCCCTCCCCTCTCCCTGTCCATCAATCTGACGTCGTCTCACGTGCCTGATCCATTACTCTTTATCCATTGAATGAACCAAGTTCACCATGACTGTGGAAGTTCATAGTGTATGTTATAACTGATTTTTAGAGTGCCATTGTCAGTTCTGAATTTATTTGCCTGTTTTTCTTGACTTCAATCACC
This sequence comes from Conger conger, assembly GCF_963514075.1. Classification (NCBI taxonomy): domain Eukaryota; kingdom Metazoa; phylum Chordata; class Actinopteri; order Anguilliformes; family Congridae; genus Conger; species Conger conger. The sequence continues at coordinate 32,053,934 of NC_083768.1, forward strand.
TGGAAATATTCTGTCCTCCCTCTGCATCTCCTCAACTCACAGATCCTTTTCTGATCCTCAACCCAAGTGCAGTCTAAACCCCATGTCTGTCACACTACCCATAATTCCAAGCATGCCATGTGTATGCCACTACACCCCCGCTGGAGCCGGCTCTAAGCGAGGCATCCACCAAACTTCCCCAAAAAGTTATGTTCTTCCCTTCTTCCTATATTGCAGCATCATGTTTAACCCCACGGGCAAAGTGTGTTTGGACTATCTCCTGTCTGACCTGCCAACTGTGTTCTCCTTCTAATTTCTCTTTTCTGTAATTTACTGAGCAGCATCAAGCAAAAATTACCCTCTCAGCAGAATGAGTAAGTGCCTCTGAGGACATGAAATGCCTGTCTGAACCTGCTGCCATTTCATGCTCCCTGACCTTAAACTCTGACCCATGTCTTTCCCCCTGAGGAGGGAGATGTCAAGTTTAAGAGTCAATGTCGTTTTTGACTGCTACTCTACCGTATGTGCTAGCTGCTGGAAGTGGACGCTTGTGACGTCAAGATGTTTACCAAAGAATGCAAAAAAATAAAATAAACTACCAAAAAAAAAGCTGCCTTGCTTGTTTCTGAAGTAAATGCTAGTTTGCAGATCCCTAAGCAGTAACATGGCAGTTATCCATGTTAGCGTGCTATTGCTGCCCAGGGGGTCATATCCATAGCTTTGTGGAACAGGTGGGGTTGGGTTGGTCTTAGCATGGTCAGATCCACTGGTTCATGGTGTGCCCGTATGTTTTGCAGACTAGCTCACCCAGACGGCAGCCTGGCTGACATCACCATGATGAGCTCCTCCCCGGGGGCCATGTCAAAGGAGGAGGAGGCTGGGGTGAAGGTTCAGCTGGAGCCGGAGGTGGAGAAGGAGTCCCTGGAGCCGGACAGCAAGGCTGGGAGTCGGGACCAAAGCATGGGGACAGAGCCTTCTTCTGACCAGAGCTCAGGTGCCTCTGGGGGAGGGGGGGAGGGGATCCACAGGACACCCTTAATCATATAAACTGTGAACTGCCTTTGGTTGGCATAGTTTCCTAGGAACTGAGCATGCACTCGGTTATAGGTTAAAGGTCATGGGCTCAATTTCCATGCTGGACATTCGCTTCTGTAAATATTTGTGTGCTTTTGTACAAGTGTATAATTCATTTTGTTTAATAGTTTATTGTGACTTTTTGGGTATTTTAAGAGATTGTTATGGTGTTTTCTTATGCGAATCAACATGAACCGGCGCCTGTTGGCGTTCATCCTCAGATATACCTGCTATATGCACAAAATCCAAGGTCTGTTTCAAGAAACCTGAATTGGTTTCTCATTGGAACTTTCATTTAGAATGAAATTAAGATGAATTTCAGACAGGTTTTGTGAATGAAGCCCTGTTGGTTCACCTGCTTGATCTCATTTTAAGCCCAGACTACAGCTCCCTTCCCAGCAACATTTCTGTGAGACCATTGATCCCATAGGACAGTACAGCACAGAGGGGCAGTGTTTTAGCTGCTGTGAGTCACAGCTTTGAGAACAGATTCCCAGTCACAGTCCTATATACTGTCCTGGTTCTGCGGTGGTCCAATTCTCCTTTAAAGAACAGAGAGATAGAACAGAGTTTTCCTTTCTCTGTTGGCACGGGGGGAACCATTTCTGCCACCAAGCATCCATCTTCTTGTTTTCCATTTTTATCAGATTTGAAGAACAAGTGGCACCTGGTGGTGGACCGGCTGACGGTGCTCTTCCTAAAGTTCCTGGAGTACTTCCACAAGCTTCAGCTCTTCATCTGGTGGCTTTTAGAGCTGCACATCATCAAATTTTTGTCCGCCTACATTGTAGCGGTCTGTATCGAGGAGGTGAGTGTGTTGCCCATGCCCACATACACACACGCACACACACACAAACAGGTTCTGAGCTTTCATATGTTCAGCTGCTTTAGCTCAGGATCATCTGGAATCACTGCTTCATTTTCTGGTCTCCTTCTTTGGAGATTCATTAATCATCGAGTAAAGGAATTTGAATAAAGCTTTACTCAAATGCAGCATTATTAATATCGCAATTAAGGTTAAATAATGCCTCATAATCGTTGTCATGAGCAGATGATATAATAGGCAGTGTTATATGCATCATATTTTGTATTATTGCTTGTTTCATAACTTGTTGGCTTATTAGTTGGTAATAAGATTTATGCATGCCTATGGCTTTCTAGTATGTTTATCACTGGCATTTGGAGCTAATAGAGGGAGGTAAGATCTACTTCAGGCATTAATAGAACCTGATACCTCTCTTGTGATAGTGCTCAGAGCTATCCGATGTGGTTAATGTGTATTATTGGTGTGAAGTGGAGCAGAGAGACATGCTTTTATCCCTGTTGTTTCCAGGTGTCTCTGTTTAATTTGGTTTTTCTGGCGTGCTGGGCCTTCGCTCTCCCATACAGCCAGCTTCGTCCTTTAGCCTCCTGCATCTGCACCGTCTGGACCTGCGTCGTCATCGTCTGCAAAATGTTATATCAGCTCAAATCCATCACAGTAAACTACACACCCTGTGAAATGGTGTGTACCATAAGCCAAACCACTGTACTCTTGATAAAATGAACACGTTCTCTACCGTAATCACAGGATTTAGGTTAGCCAATGCTGTATGATAAACACTGGAGGGTCAGGTTTAAGTTTGCCAGTGTTGTAGTACAATCGCAGGATTTAAGTTAGCTGGTGGTGTATGATAATCGCAGGATTGAGTTTGAGTTAGACAGTGCTGTATGATAATTACAGTATTGGGTGTACTGTAAGTTAGCCAGTGCTGTATGATAATTACAGGAGTATTGGGTGTACTGTAAGTTAGCCAGTGGTGAATGCTCCACTCAGTATTATTGCAGGTGTCCATAGGCTCCTGGTTGTTTCTCCACCCAGAAATAGCTCCATTCAGGCTTGCTGGAGCCCCCCGTAAGGCTGTTGCACTGCAGTGCAGCAGCCCTGTTGCATGTGTGCAGGTGATGCTCCTCCCCACTGCTCCCTGAGCCTTGGACCTGTCTTCCTACAGAAGTTAAACTACTCAGTCGACAAGAGGAATGAGATGAATGGCTCCCTCCTCTACCAGCCTATAGACTCTGGGAAGTGGGTGGGGATGCAGAAAACAAGCCCTCTGCTGGTGAACCTGAGGGTGAGAGAGCTCCGGCATGCACCACAGGCTGTTCTGTTTACATTACAGGGCCAAGCCAAGTGACAAGCTGACTTCTACAATATTACAGGAAAAAAAGACTACAGAAAAACGACAATGGCAGTAGAACAGTGCAAAGTTATTCAAAAGGAGGAAAGAGTAGCAGTAGCAGACAGATTTTCATCAGCTGCCAAAACATTCTGTACTGTTAACTTCCACTGGAGAATTAGACAACCTTCAACTGTTTCAACTGTTCTCTGTGCAAGTTCATGCGGTAGCTCAAGGTCCACTACTTTGTGTTTTTATTTCTTTACTCGCACAATGCAGCTGTCATCTCCACTGTTACTAGGGAAAACATCTTATCTGTGGGTCAGTACAGAATGTACCCCTCTCTAACCTCTGTTTACTTCATATGTGTTTCTATTTGTGCTGTTGTTTTGGCACACACGTCTATCCCATATGTGCTGGGTGATCTTCAAAGGGAATTTGGGATCAACATGAACAGGATGAACATCTATCACCCCTTTCTGCTTTCTCCTATGTACTGTGATCAGAACCACCTGTTGATGTTGGCCTTCCTGGCTTTTGAAGTGACTATTACCCGGCACCAAACATACTTCCGGCTGAGAAACAACCTCATTGTTCCCCCTGCAAGAAACATCTTTCATGACATCACACACCAACACCTTGACGATGGCATTATAAACTGTGCCAAGTACTTCATCAATTACTTCTTCTACAAGTTTGGTCTGGAGGTATGTTCAGTGTCAACTAATTTGTGACAGTGTCTCAATATGCTGTATAACATGTTGATTAATTGTACTTAGAGGAGGTTTCTGTGTGTATGTTTTATGTTTTAATGTTTTTATTACAATATCATGTTTTATATTACTGTAGTTATAAATGTGCCTAACTATAATTTCATCTTTTTATTGATTTTCATTTTTTGTTTCGGTTTATATTGCCATTGTTGGCATGCACAAATAGACAAAAGGCCTAGCATCATATGACATCACTTATTGTCATTAGTGACAAATACTGCCATTTATATTTCAGATTTTGTATGAAACTGTTGTGTGACTGTTTAAGGTAGTTTAGGTTCGTTGAAACTAGATAAGTGTCTTCTCTTTCTGCCTCTCTCTGTTCCTCTCTCTCTTTCTCTCTATCACAATGTCTTTGTCTGTCTTTTAAAGACATGCTTCCTGCTGGTGATCAATGTGATTGGCCAGCGGATGGATTTCTACGCCGTGCTGCACGCCTTCTCCCTGGGGGTGGTGATGTACCGGCGCAGGAGGAAAGCCATCGCTGAGATCTGGCCAAAGTACTGCTGCTTCCTGGCCTGCATGCTGACCTTCCAGTACTGCTTGTGCATCGGCATCCCTCCTGCAGCCTGCAAAGGTGTGTCTCCTCAGCTTAGGACAGCCACCAGTCCTCCAGCATCGCCCTAAGAAGAAGGGTTCCCATCACAATACAGCATGGTCTCACCACCAGTGGGGATCTTCCTTTGGCGTTTACATTACATTACATTGTTGGCATTTGGCAGACACTCTTATCCAGACCAGTTGATTAGACTAAGCAGGAGACAATCCTCCCCTGGAGCAATGCAGGGTTAAAGGCCTTGCTCAAGGGCCCAACGGCTGTGCGGATCTTATTGTGGCTACACCGGGAATCGAACCGCCGACCCTGCGGGTCCCAGTCATTTACTTTAACCACTACGCCCTACAGGCCGGCTTCATTGTTAAATGTAATGAAAGGATATTGTGGTTGCTGGGTAACTGACTGTCTGTGTGTGTCTATTTCCAGACTATCCATGGAGGTTTCCAGGTTCAACCTTGGACTCCAACATGATAAAATGGCTGTATTTCCCCGACTTCCACACCTGGCCTACTTCCAGGTTTCTCATCTGTAAGTTAGCATCTGAAATGCTGAGCGAATGCTGAGGGGGTGTTCCCCTGCACGCTGCTAAGTGACACACTCCCTCTCTCCTGTCCTCTGCAGACGACTTCATGCTTCTTCTCTGCGCCTCGCTGCAGAGGCAGATCTTCGATGATGAGAACAAGGCGGCGGTGCGTCTGATGGCTGGCGATAACGTTGAGATCTGCCGAGACCTGGATGCTGCCGCCTTCAGCCTGCAGAACCCCGTCCCAAACTTCATCCACTGCAGGTCAGGTCCTCCCGCTGTTCGCCCAACAAGTTTCGCTAGCCCCTCCCACTGCACTCTTAGGGTATGCTAACTCCTCCCACTGTACATCTGACAGCGTATGCTAACCCCTCCCACTGTACGTCTGACAGCGTACACTAGCCCCTCCCACTGTACGTCTGACAGCGTACACTAGCCCCTCCCACTGTACGTTTGACAGGCTACGCTAGCCCCTCCCACTGTAAGTTCGACAGGCTACGCTAGCCCCTCCCACTGTATGTCCGACAATCTACACTAGCCCCTCCCACTGCAGTCTTAGCATATACTAACTCTTCCCACTATCAGTCAGCCGTTTAGCTTGTGTTCACCTGCTTCCAGCCTGCCTTGTTTCTGTTTGCCAAGCTCTGAGGGAGATTTGGGCCAGTCAGCTCATCGGGAGACTCAACTCCCGCAGCCGTCTGGGTCTCTAAGTGCACTCCCGAGCACTTCAGTTTTCTGTCATTTTAAATCTGATGCCGTTGATCTCCCTGCCATTGTTCCCTCTGCAGTGAAGCATAGAGGTGAGCCTATGGCGAGCCCCTCAGGGCCCGTACACTCGTGTGACTGTGACGCCGTCCCTGCCGTTTGATGCGTGAAGTGTACAAGCTTCATTACGTGACACTCAATCAGCGAGCAGGGCAGGAATCACTGTCAGAATGTGTCCGGCCGTCGCTATCCTCTGCTCCGCGTATCAGGTTGCAGACAGCAGAGAAAAAAAAAAATCCATATTCCACAACGGCCCTGTCTATTGCACACCCGCATTCTTCGACTCAACGGCTATTTTCTTTCACACAATTCAATAAGTAGCTTTTAAGTATGGAAACAGGATTTCTCTCCCTCCGTCCTGACGAGGCAGGGCCTGAAGGAGAGTGACGTCCGGGCATCTGGGCCCATCAACACAAGGTTGTGCTGTGACATCCTGCCATTTCATCAAAGCAATTTCCAGTGTACTGTTGCGGTACAAGCCTTTCTCAAGGTTTAAAACGCCAGCGGAGATAATGGATTGCGATAGTGAGGACGGGGCCCTTCAGAGGAGTGCTCTTTTGTTAGAGGATCCTACCGCACAAATGTTTCTCCGACTACACCCACATAGGAATACCATGCTGTGTTAACAGTATAAATGCTGTTATGTTTTGAAAGACCATAATTGCAGGCTTGCAAAACTATTTCCGATTTTAATCGATTTCCGTATTTTTATTTCTAACTCTTATCGTGTACAGTGGGAGCAATAATTATTTGATCCCTTGTAGATTTTGTAGGTTTGCCCACTTACAAAGAATGGAACTGTGTAGAATTTTAATCATAGGTACATTTTAACATTGAGAGACAGAATATCACAAAATAATCCACAATCCACAACATCATATAAATTTGATAAATTTATTATCGTATTTTTGCATGAAATAAGTATTTGATCCCCTACCAATCAGCAATAATTCTGGCTCCCACAGACTAGTTAGTTTTCCATTAAGAAGCACTCCTAATCTCAACTCATTACCCATTACATCAAGGACAAAATTGTAGACCTGCACTAGGCTGGGATGGGCTACAAGAAAATAAGCAAGCAGCTTGGTGAGAAGTTAACAACTGTTGGAGCAATTATTAGAAAATGGAAGAAACACAAAGTCACCGCCAATCTCCCTCGGTCTGGGGCTCCACGCAAGATCTCGCCTCGTGGGATATCAATGATCATGAGGTCAGGGATCAGCCCTGTACTACACAGGAGGAGCTTGTTAATGACCTGAAGGCAGGTGGGACCACAGTCACGAAGAGAACCATCAGTAACACACTACACCGTGAAGGATTAAAATCCTGCTGCGCGCGCAAGGTTCCTCTGCTGAAGAAGGCACATGTACAGGCCCGTCTGAAGTTTGCCAAAGAACACCTGGATGATCCAGAGGAGGCTTGGGAGAAGGTGATGTGATCAGATGAGACCAAAATAGAGCTATTTGTCATCAACTCGACTCACCGTGTTTGGAGGAAGAGAAACGCTGAGTACAACCCCAAGAACACCATCCCCACTGTGAAGCATGGAGGTGGAAACCTTATGCTTTGGGGGTGTTTCTCAGCTAAGGGGACAGGACGGCTTAACCGTATCAAGGGGAGGATGAATGCGGCCATGTACCAGGAAATTTTGGGCGACAACCTCCTTCCCTCAGTGAGAGCACTGAAAATGGGTTGTGGATGGGTCTTCCAACATGACAATGACCCAAAACATACGGCCAAGGCAACAAAGGAGTGGCTCAAAAAGAAGCATATTAAGGTCCTGGAGTGGCCTAGCCAGTCTCCAGACCTAAATCCCATTGGAAATCTGTGGAGGGAGCTGAAGCTTCGAGTTGCCAAGCGACAGCCTCGGAACCTTAAGGATTTGGAGAGGATCTGCAAAGAGGAGTGGACCAAAATCCCTCCCAAAATCTGTGCAAACCTTGTGAAAAACTACAACAAACGTCTGACCGCTGTGCTTGCCAACAAAGGTTTCTCCACCAAGTATTAAGTCCTATTGTTCTATCGATCAAATACTTATTTCATGTGAAAATATGATATTAAATTTATAAAATTTACATGATGTTGTTATTGTGGATAATTTTGTGATGTTCTGTCTCTCAATGTTAGAATGTACCTATGATTCAAATTCTACACAGTTCCATTCTTTGTAAGTGGGCAAACCTACAAAATTAGCAAGGGATCAAATAATTATTGCTCCCACTGTAGTCTATTCACAGTGTATTCAATTTTCAGTGAGAATTGTGTAATGTGTTTCTATAACGACAATGCTCAAAATGATTCATCCCCACCTGCAGTCTCTATCATCTTCATCACACAGTTGCAATGAATTTAGTGTTGTTTGATTATTGTACTGTTTGTATCTGTTTCTGCTGGTACATTTCGTATTGTGGACGATAATCAAATTATTTAGCAATTCTAGAGACTGTCTATGTTAACTGATATGATTGAAACTGGTATCTTTTTATATTTGGGGGTCCAGGAATGGTGTTTCCAAGTTTTCCAATTTACTGTTTTCCTGTATAGCATCTTTCTGACAGTCTCTGTAAAACATGTTTTTACACATACAATTAAATTGAATTTAACTCAGTTAGCTCCATATAGATCCATGTTTGTGTTTTACTGATTCATGCTTTAAATTATAGTTTAATCCAGAAGTATCAATGTCACAACACTGGCTCCTCATTGAATAATGTATCGCATCAGCAAAACTACATCTCTACATAACAAAGCCTCTGCCTGCCGTCATGCAGACACCTTTCTGTTCTATCTCCTTATCTGGGTGCCTATTTCTTTCTGTCTAGGTATTGGGTACCCCATATGATTGATAATAGGATTGTTTTAATATTGCTCTTACAGTTTTTTATTTTGCTGTTGGCTTTCTGTGAGGCTATCTGTCTGTCTCTCCAGCTTTGTATGGAAAGTTCTATAACTTTAATAATAAAGCTACTGAAACAGCCTCTTCTTTGGACCCGCAGGTCTTACCTGGACATGTTTAAAGTCATCATGTTCAGCTACCTCTTCTGGTTTGTTCTCACCATCATCTTCATCACTGGCACCACCCGAATCAGTATCTTCTGCATGGGTTACCTGGTGGCTTGCTTCTACTTCCTCCTGTTTGGCGGGGAGCTCCTACTCAAACCCAGCAAAAAGATCTTGCGCTACTGGGACTTCCTGATCGCATACAACATGTTTGTTATCACCATGAAGAACATCCTATCTGTGAGTGATCCCCTGTACATATCACACAGTTCCCTGTCTGTGAGTGATCCCCTGTACATATCACACAGTTCCCTGTCTGTGAGTGATCCCCTGTACATATCACACAGTTCCCTGTCTGTGAGTGATCCCCTGTACATATCACACAGTTCCCTGTCTGTGAGTGATCCCCTGCACATATCACACAGTTTGCTCCCTGTGAGTGATCCCCTGTACATATTGCTCAACATCACACTAATTACGCATTAGGCTCTATCTTGGCTTACGTTTTAACATTACTCATTCATCCAGCTGTATCTGTACTGAAGATGGATTCTGAGTACAGATAGGACCAAAGGGTGTAAAGGCTACAGGAGAACATCCTTCGCTAAACAAATATATTGCTGTCCTATTTCCTCCATTTCTATTTATTACTTTTACATTACTTTTTATTTACTTTATGACTGTGGTTTAATGTGTTTTGTGGCACAAAAATCCCAAATGAGATTTATAGACCATTTATAGATCAGAGAAAGTGTGGTAAGAGTAATGAAACTGAAATAAATTTCCATTCTGCATATTTCCTTGTCAGTCACTTCAAGAGCTCAGCTGTTTTAAAGTTGTCACTGCACACCGTGGTACCTTCATTGTGTCTAGATGAATATTCACTCAGTGAGCAATATATTAGGTACTTAGAGGTTTGATGCATTGTGTTTTCAGAGATGCTCTTCTGCATAGCACTGTTTTAATGTGAGGTTATTTGTGTTACTGTCACTTTCCTGTCAGCTTTGACCAGTCTGGCCTATCTCCTCTGACTTCTCTCATTAACAACACATTTCTGCCTGCAGAACTGCTGCTCACTGGAGGTTTTTAGTTTTTGCACCATTCTCTGCAAACTATAGAGACTGTTGTGTCTGGAAATCCCAGGGAAAAGTTAAAAACAGTTGAACCTCTTGACCATGTCTTCATGCGTTTATGCATTGTAGGGCAGCCTGTAGTGTAGTGGTTAAGGTACATGACTGGGACCCACAAGGTCGGTGGTTCAATCCCCGGTATAGCCACAATAAGATCTGCATAGCCATTGGGCCCTTGATCAAGGCCCTTAACCCTGCATTGCTCCAGGGTTCCTGCTTAGTCTAATCAATTGTAAATTGGAATTGTTGGTGTGTCTGTTCATCTCTTAGATAGCTGCCTGTGGCTATCTCAAAACTCTGAAGGAAAAAAGCTGTTGGGTGATACAGTTGTTCAGTCTTGCATGTACTATAAAAGGATACGAAACAGGTAAGTAACCTAATGTAAATTATTCAATATCTTTCAGTGTTTACTGCAACACTCAAATGCATGTTTTGCTAGTGTAGGCAAATGTAGACCAGTAGCCTTTTTTCTCATTTGATTTGTGAGTTGTTTTCTGATTAACCTATGAAATATCTTGTCATATGTGATCTAAATTCATGACTGAATGTTTTGAATTACTGTACATAACTTATGTTATGAGACACAGTTTTGTAATGTTTATCAGCAATGATTGGAACATCCATTGTATACCAATAACAATGAGCGGACAATATGCACTGTATGGGGAATATCTTGGGAAACATTCATACCTTGCTTTTTACATCTTTATTTTGTTAATGATTTGGAGGAGAACTTTGGAGTATAGTCATGTAATGTTGCTTGATACAGAGGTATAAATTCTAAGCATAATGTTGTTAATTGTATTAAGTGTGTAGCCAGGCAAGGGGTTGTGAGTAGCAGTGGAGGAGATGACTGTGCCCTGTGTTGCAGTTGAAGTTACCCACTCAGGCTGCGAGATGCCACGCGATGAGGCCGGGATAATCTGGGACAGCATCTGCTTCGCCTTCCTGCTGCTGCAGAGACGCGTCTTTATGAGCTACTACTTCCTGCACGTGGTGGCTGACATTCGTGCCTCCCAGATCTTAGCATCCAGGTACTGTACCGAGTGGTGAGAACACACACACACTCACACACACACACACACATACACACATGCTGTACACGCTGATGCTCACACACGCACGCATACTGTATATGCACACACACACTCACACGCATACACACATGCTGTACACACACACATACTGTATAGGCACACACACACACTTACACATACTCACACACACACTCACACACATACACACATGCTGTACACACACACATACTGTATACGCACACACACACTCACATACTCACACACACACACACACACACACACATACTCACACGCAGCCATACACTATATTGTATATGCACACACACACAGTCACACACTCACACATACACACACATGCACACACACATACTCACACATGCACACATACTGTATATGCACACACACATACACACACACTCTCATACATATACACACACACGCACACATACACTCACACATACTCGTATGCCTTGTTTTTGCAGAGGGGCGGAGCTGTTCCAGGCCAACATTGTGAAAAGAGTGCGGGCCAGACTGGAGGAGGAGAGTAAGTCCATGGACCAGCTCAAGAAACAGTGAGGCTCTTTCATATTTCATGTGATATGTAGATTCTCCTTCTGTTATACCCACTGTCGTCCATTATCTGAAAGTCTTGACTGCTTATTACACATTATTGTAAAATACAATAAAATAAAATGTTGTTAATCGAATTGAATGCACATTTCTGAATAGAATAAGATAGTAGAATCTACCATTATTATTATTATTATTATTATTATTATTATTATTATTATTACTACTGTTGTTGTTGTTGTCGTTGTTTATTTCTGCATACATATCCCCCTTCCTCACTGCACAGGTAAATTATTGACAGTTCCTCCAGTGACTCCTGTTTCTCTTGGTTAATAATCAGCTCAATATGTGTAAAAAGTAGGAGTCTGTTAGCAGGCTGGCTAACTGCCTCTGTCCTGAACTCTCCCCTGTCTAACTTCAGGATGGACCGCATTAAGACCAGGCAAGAGAAGTTCAAGAAGGGCAAACAGAAGATGCTAAGTGTGGCTGAGGGGTCAGGGGAAGGCCAGAACCTGGTCCAGGAAGAACCAGAACCAGAAAGTATGGCTGTAATATTAATATTGCCTTTACATTTCAGCTTAAGCCAGTAATATCTAGCCAAAGTGGCAATACAGGTGCATGGCTCTGCTAGTAGCAAGCACAGAAGATTTTCAAGTGGGGGCGTTTACACATTTGACACACATTACTGTATTTAATGATGTAAATGTTAAGGAATACCTTTGGATGTGCAGAAATGGTTCAGCAGCTTTTTATGTGTGCATATACTTTGCGATAGTGATTCAAACCCCTTCAGCAAATACACAATCAAATTAAATATTGTAGAGTGCTTCAGAAAGTAGTTTTGTGTCTTCTACAATTCCATTACATGTGCATTAAGCTCCCCAAACACAGAAATTATTAGGGAATTTCCACAATAATCTGTTAGTGTTGTTTATTGTTTGTGCCATAATTCAAGGTGCTGCAAAACACCCATAAAAATCATTACAGGGCATCTTGGACACAGAACCATTGTTTTTCAAAGTGGGGATATAAAAAAAACAGCACACACATTAAAAGAAGTGTGTTAATGATGTGTGAATAAAGCTAATGCCAGTTCACATCAGGGGGATATCTAACAGTGCAGAAAGGTAATGTTCAAGTTCAATGATATTCATACATTTGGTACGGTATATGAATGTACAGTATGATTGATATATGTACATATGCAGTGCTTTTGTATAGTATGTATAAATATCTATTGCTGATTTCATGATTTCATACTGTAATGTTCAGAAAAGAAAGAAAATGGCTTAAAATCCGAACAGCCATATTAAATTTTACCGCTAATCTACAGTATTAATATTTTGTTTTTGTCATCTAATGCTGATGTTCTTGAAGGTCTTGTGTGTGAAGAAATACATTAAAAATTTTATTTTACATTAATATTTGTAAATATTTTATTTTAGGGAAAGCAGACAAAGAGAAACCCAAGACCAAAAAAAAACTCTGGTGGCGGCCGTGGGTTGACCACGCTTCTAGTAGGTTCTCCATTTTTTCAATCACCATATACCTTATATCCTTGACCAGAACTCTGAGGATTCTCTCACTGTTGCTATTTGGGCTCTACAGATTCCAAAATCCATAGGCTTTCCATCCAGCCCTTATTCATTTTCTATCTCTATTTAAGGTTCACATCCAATCTGAAAGCTGTGGTTTGATGCATTGGAGGGCCTTGGAAAATGAGGGTTTCTTTTTATTTTATGGTATTGGCAATATTGAAAAAGAAAATGGGTGGTTTTATGTAGATGTGGGTACAACCAACCTTAAATAGAATGTGTATTGGCAAAAGGAAAAGAAAACTAATAAGACTGGATGCCTAGATTTAGTGTCCGGTATATAAAGCATTCAATATAGTTCTTTACTCCAGTTGCTGAATGAATGCATATTCAGCCTGTCTGATTTGATTGGTCATTCTGAAGAGTCCACAGTAGAGAATCACTCTGTTTTGTTGTTAGTAGAGATGAAGTCCTTCCCTCATACTTTTTGTCCAGCTGGAGGCTCACACTGAGAGCCTGGTGTGGCGAGGGGGGTTCAGGGTGGTGGGGTTCAGGGTGGGCCTTGCCTCTTGGTTCGTCACATCATTCTGTAGGAGAACCTCCTGAGGAACTCGATCACTGCTGTTAGGGTGCATCTACAGAATGAGGCACTATTGGCTGGTGGCCTCTGTAATTAGAAGCAGTGATTTGCTGGGAGCAGGAATCACCTATAGATATCAACCAGCTGCAACTTAAAAGCCCTCTGTTTCTCTGCAGAAGCAGGATTGGGCAGCCATCCATGTCACTTCTCACTTTTGCCCACACTGATCAGTTCCTCTTGGTTGGGGTCTCAACCAGTCATCTTAGAAATATCTCCCATCTGTGTTATGCTATTTTACCTGTTGTTTTCTCACTGTTCATCCAAACAATATAGTTTTGCCCCCTCCCCCACCCCTCCTTATTCCATGCATACATTTCCCATCATGCTGTTCTGTTCAAGGATACAAGGCAGTTTTTCCTATTGCAAGCCTTTCCTGCAATGTAATTGTGTAGGTCTGGGTTTTCCGCTGTGCTGTGCTCTGAAGCACAACACAATTTAACACTCCATTTTGGTCTGCAAGTCTGTTTTTCTTTCTTATCTATGGTTGTCCACTGCCATATCACCCTGTGTAACATCTCTGCAAGCAGAAATTATTTCCGTGAAAATACAATTGTGCTTTTCAAAAGCTTCCATCACCTGACGCGACGTGATCTTCACTTTACCACCTGTTCCATTCGCTCTTTTACTCCTGCAATTCCACTCAATTCATCATGTTTTTCTTTCACCCTCTTCTTCAGCTTTTTTAGATTGTGTTTACAGTAATACAATGATGTACACTTTTGGATGAAAATGGCTGCTAGCATTTTATTGTACTTTGACTGCATCATAATAAGACATTTTCATTGAACCTCCAAACAAAAGTTTTCCCTGGGATTAGTTATTCAGATGCAACCCCGTAACTGAATGTGTCTAACCCTTTACCCTTCAGTGGTGAGAAGTGGGGAGTATTACTTGTTTGAATCAGACAGTGAGGAAGAAGAGGAAGAGGAGGAGAAGAAAGATGAGGAAGGTCCAAAGAAATCTGCATTTCAGGTGAGTCTAAACACAAGATGGCTGACCCTGGCCACAGTGGCCTTTTTAGATTTCAACTGTTTAGTATTGAATTGCAAAAAATCATGTGTACATAATTTATAATATTTGTTGCCGCCGGAATATTCTCTTTTTTCGCTCTGGGTGTATAAGCAATTAGACGTAAATGTTATCGTTCGTAAATTATGTGTATAATTATGTATATACCGTGTCACAAGTGATGTTCGCATTTGTTCGTATTTGTTTCGATTTTTCCCAGACTGAGCATATGTTCTAGCACAGCCTTTGAGGCTTATTTTGTCCACAGTAAATCTCAATAAACTTGTTTTTCTGCATAACACCACTCATTAACACCTTTATATGGCTGTTTGTTGGAACCTTCTCTGAAGCAGGACTGTACTAACTCTTTCTCACTCACACTTTGTTCTTCTTTATAGCGAGCAATTGGAAAATTTGCCTCCGCTCTCTTGGCTTTGCCCAAGTCTGTCGTTAAGCTGCCAAAAACTATCCTTCAGTATGTTATCAGAATAGCAAAGGTACAACCTCAGGCTAAAAACTTCCCTGTCTTGTCTTGTGTGATTTCCCCTTGTGTGATGGTCCCGCATCACCCCAAACTGCAACTTTATTTCCTTGAAGTCAATGTGGAGAAAGCAAGCCGATTGGCTTGAGATCCTTTGTCAGCGTACACAGATATTGGAAATGGAAATGCAGTTGTTTTCCTCACCTGTTTTAAAGTGTGTCCTTTCTGTGCATGAGCAGAAGCCTGTCTTAAGCCTGACCACCAGGAATGCATCTGCTGCTCTTCCTCTGTCATCATTTGTGTTTTGGACCCAGTTGTTCCCTTGGAGGTGTTTTGCTCCATTATATATGTATATTTATTTAGTGTAAACCAAACTGTCAAAATGGAACTACTGTGTTTGGATCCATTAACAAGAACTGTTTCATGAAACGTTGGTCAAAACGTTTTGATGAAGTGTCAATGGAGCAAAGCGCGTGCCAAACATGGTCGCCCTCGCTGTGGTTCAGCTCCATCCTGTCAGACCTGAACTGGGTCCCTTCAGCAGAACTGCCTCTGCAGATGTGAGCTTCACTGGTGTTCTTTCTCCTCAGTTTTTGTACCACGCCTGGATCACAAACCCAAAGACTGCCCTGAAAGAGCGCGGCAAAGGCAAACGCAAGTTCTGGAAGAGGTACACTGGAGGGTACTCGAAGAGGAAAGACAGGAAGGAAGGTAGGATCACTGTGGGTGTTGCCTCTCCATAGCAGGGAAACAGGAATCAATGTACTGCAGTTCCTCCTGACTTCATGACTTCAAAGTGTTCTCATCTCTGATGAAAAACCTTTAAAATTTACTGCACCTCTGTGCAGTATGTTAATAATGCAGGCAGACATGGTCAAGAGGTTCAGCTGTTGTTCAGACCAAATGTCAGAATGGGGAAGAAATGTGATTTTAGTGACCATGGATTGATTATTGGTGCCAGACAGGGTGGTTTGAGTATCTCAGAAACTGGGATTTTCACACACAACAGCCTCTAGAGTTTGCAGAGTGGTGCAAAAAACTGAAAACATCCAGTGAGCAGCAATTCTGTGGGCAGAAACATTATTAATGAAAGAGGTCAGAGGAGAAGGACCAGACTGGTTGAAGCTGACAGGAAGGTGTCAGTAATGCAAATAACCATGCATTTCAACAGTGTATACAGAAGAGCATCTATGAACACACAATGAATCAAATCTGGATAGGCTACAGCAGCAGAAGACCAATAAGTCTAATAAATAACTAATAAGGTGCTCAGTGAGTGTATATTTTTATTTATATTTTTTAGCTTGTTGCTTTTCCCAAAGGCCTGCACATTTTGAATGTTTGAGTGTATTTCAGTCTCCGTTGGACTCAGCTAGTCAGCATGTTAGCCATGTGCTCGTGTGCATTACGAGCCTACCTTAACGACCCGCTGATGTCTGTTGGAAGCTGCACTAAGACCGCCTGGTCCCCAATGCGGTAAAGGCCTTGATCCCTCAGAGCACAGCGGTCTTTGATTGACAGCTCTGGAGGTGGACGCGGTCAATCAGTCCATCAGAAAGGGGAGAAATGGCTCAAGGCTAACCTCACCGCAAAGCTGGGTGCTTTAAGGTTGATGTGAGGGATTGTCATGCTGAGTGGACAGTACTTTAAAACCTCCGTTGTGACACTGAATCATTTATGAATGTGAGTGTGTTACATATTTAAGTGTGGTTAGACCACAGGGCCTGTGCTGTCCCTCTAGATTCTGCTGGTGGTTAGGGATTACAGTTACAGGTGACCAGGGCCAGTCCCACCGCTCTAGGTTCTGCTGGTGGTTAGGGATTACAGTTACAGGTGACCAGGACCTTTGCTGTCCCTCTAGTTTCTGCTGTTGGTTAGGGATTACAGGTGACCAGAGCCTGTCCCATTGCTCTAGGTTCTGCTGGTGGTTAGGGATTACAGTTACAGGTGACCAGGACCTGTCCCTCCAGGATCTGCTGCTCTCCGAGCACGTAGACAAGGAGTTTAAGTACTTTACGGACAGATTGTTATATCCTTCGTAAAGGTTTTTGTATTATTGTGTGTCATAACGGAAAAACTGTAATTTAACATGCTGTTATAGGGTTTGTTGTTAGTAGTAGAATGACCCTTCTTGTGTGTGTGTGTACACTTTATTTGCATACTGTAATCCTTCACAGATCATGTGGCTATAGAGGTGGGGGAGCAGGAAGATGAAGAGGGCTCGGAGGACGGAAAGAAATCGAATGAACCAGGTTTGGAGTTGGCCTGTATCTATTCTTAAAGTGCACTTTCAGTGTCCGGTGCTAATATTTGTATTTTGAGTGCCATTATACCGTATAACACTAATACTTCTACTTTGAATTCAGTTATAGTGTACTGCACTAATTTCTATTATGAGTGCACATACAGTGCACAGCACAAGTTTTTCTACTCTAATTGCACTTAGAATACAGCACTATTATGGTGAAGTTTTACATCCTTGTAAGTGCACAAATATTTGTATTCTGAAATGTTCTAATATGTGTGTTGCAGTGTGCTTTGACAGAAGTGATAGAGTGGTTAAAAGCTACTTTAATGAGTGCACCATTTGTCATTAATGGCTCTCTTTGGGGTTACCAGTGGTGCATTAATTGATTTCAGTTTTGGCAACTGGAATTTGTTTAATTTCATTCAGTACTCTAGTGGAAATATGGAATATATAAATAAATAAAAAACGACCAAAAATGGATGGAAATTGCTGCATATGGCAACCGTTAATATTTATACATCATTAATTGTGCACAAATAGGTCTCTTTTTAATGCACCGGTAGTTATTACAATTTTAAATGTTCTGCACCGTGTTTACGGTTGAGCTTTACGGAAGTAGCACACAGGGTCAGCCCAGGTCATGGACACAAAGGCGTTTGGTTACCCAGTGACTCTGTGCTCTGTGCTTCCTCACAGACAACATCATCAAGCGGGTCTTCAACATCATTAAGTTCACCTGGGTCCTGTTCCTGACCACGCTGGAGAGCCTGACCGTCTGGCTGAACTCCATGTGCCGTGAACACATCGACATCTCCACCGTGCTGCGCATTGAGCGCTGCATGCTCACCCGCGAGGTCAAAAAGGTACGCTGAAGGGATGTGGGGGACAATGCCATGCAGGGCCCCGTCCAAGATTCAAACATGTAGCCCTCGCAGTTACCCAGTTCCAAACCAATACATTACATTACATTAATGGCATTTGGCAGACGCTTTTATCCAAAAATCCAACTTGCAGTTGATTTAGACTAAGCAGGAGACAGTCCTCCCCTGGAGCAATGCAGGGTTAAGGACCTTGCTCAAGGGCCCAACGGCTGTGCGGGTCTTATCGTGGCTACACTGGGGATCGAACCACGGACCTTGCGGGTCCCAGCCACATACATTAACCACTACGCTACAGGCCGCCCTTCAAACCAGTATTGTTCTTGCATTCCGGTTTTGAACTTAGGGACGGACTGTATTTTACCTCACTATCGCAGTCTGTCAGAGAAGAGGATGGGTCTGCTGCATGTAGTGTAATGAGTGGTGCTGGTGACTTCCCAGGGAAAGAGGGCCTCAGATTCATGCATTCTCTGCCTCAGGGTAACGTGCCCTCGCGGGAGAGCATCCAGGTCTATTACCAGAAGCAGCTGCGACTGAACCTGTCCAGGGAATCGGGGCTGGACCGGCTGGACGAGGAAGACTCCACGTCCGGCTCCCATAGGGCCCGGCAC
Source organism: Conger conger (assembly GCF_963514075.1). Lineage (NCBI taxonomy): Eukaryota > Metazoa > Chordata > Actinopteri > Anguilliformes > Congridae > Conger > Conger conger. The sequence goes on from NC_083768.1 coordinate 32,072,898, forward strand.
AGACGGGCCGGGTACAGGATGGAGAGCCAGGACTCCATGGCCTCTCGGGACAGCATGTCCAGGTGTGCTCACCTGCAGCTCCCTGGCAGCACTGAAGGCCCTGTGCAGGACTGGTGTTCAGGCTTCTGCAGGGATATACGCTGTGTCCCTTTGTTCGTGCCTCGGTCAATCAAAAACTAATTCATATTTGAAACCGATGGAGAGAATTGGTCATATGTCACATACATGAATTTTGCCACTATGCCTTTAGGGTATTGTTTTATTAGGTTCATAATGCAGTTTGTTGCACTTCTTTCACAATATTAGTAGATATTATTATGTCCGTGCTTTGTTTACTCAGCTGGCATGCGCTGGTTTCTGTGCCATAAATGCTTGGCAGTGGAGGGCTTCTTTATTGCAGGGTGGGAGGCCAGCAGAGTGTCATAACAGCATCCACTGACTCTGCTATAACTCTAATCTTCCATCTGCTTCCCGTTTTAACAATCTGTCTATTTCATTCATAATGCCCATGCATTCTCTTAGATATTCAGTTAGTATTCAGTAATACAGGATATGAAACCTGCGTCCACACAAATGAACTATTTCCATTTATTCACCATTTGATTCCTTATACTCAAATTGCATAGTTCAATTTGAATTATTATACACAAATCATATATTATGATATGTGAAATATTATATTAATATATTTCCATTCAAATGATCATGCTCAAATCATAAAATTCTATCTGAATTCAAGTTCAGTCTTTACCAAGATGAACCGTTATGAAGAAAATAATGCTCAGAGGTACATCTCTTGTGCCCTGTGCATTATTCCCTTTGGGTAGTCATCATGTACTCACACCACTGTCCATCTCTGTCCATCTCTCACTGCATCTAACTGTGTGCTGACGGCAGCAACTACACAGAAGCCACCATGCTGTTCTCCCGTCAGTCCACACTGGACGACCTGGACGGGATGTCTGAGAGCATTCCCAAAACCAGCGAGCGCGCCCGGCCCAAACTGCGCAAGATGTACAGCCTGGACATGTCCACTGCCTCCACCGACAGCGGCAGCAGCGCTGTGTCCAGGTGCCTGGCACTGCCATTAACACCGTCTCTCAACCCTCACCTCCATAACCCTGTCACCTCCATAACCTGGCACTGCACTCTCTTCCCATTAACACCGTCTCTCAACCCTCACCTCCATGACCTGGCACTGCCCTCTCTTCCCATTAACACCGTCTCTCCATCCTCACCTCCATGACCTGCCACTGCACTCTCTTCCCATTAACACCGTCTCTCAATCCTCACCTCCACAACCTGGCATTGCACTCTCTTCCCATTAACACCGTCTCTCCATCCTGTCACCTCCACAACCCTGTCACCTCCACAACCTGGCACTGCACTCTCTTCCCTTTAACACCGTCTCTCAATCCTGTCACCTCCACAACCCTGTCACCTCCACAACCTGGCACTGCACTCTCTTCCCTTTAACACCGTCTCTCAATCCTGTCACCTCCACAACCCTGTCACCTCCACAACCTGGCACTGCACTCTCTTCCCATTAACCCCGTCTCTCAATCCTCACCTCCACAACCTGGCATTGCTCTCTCTTCCCATTAACACCGTCTCTCAATCCTGTCACCTCCATAACCATGTCACCTCCAAAACCCAGTCACCTCCATGACCCAGTCATCTCCAAAACCCAGTCACCTCCATGACCCAGTCACCTCCATGACCCAGTCACCTCCATAACCCAGTCTCCTCCATAACCCAGTCTCCTCCAAAACCCAGTCACCTCCAAAACCCAGTCATCTCCAAAACCCAGTCACCTCCATGACCCAATCACCTCCAAAACCCAGTCACCTCCATGACCCAGTCATCTCCATAACCCAGTCACCTCCAAAACCCAGTCTCCTCCAAAACCCAGTGGTTCCATTATCAGGACAGTCACTTCCAAAACCCAGTCTCCTCCAAAACTCAGTCACCTCCATAACCCAGTCTCCTCCAAAACTCAGTCACCTGCATAACCCAGTCACCTCCAAAACCCAGTCACCTCCAAAACCCAGTCGCCTCCATAACCCAGTCATCTCCATAACCCTTATTGCCCCATATCTCCATACCTTCCATCACCCCATTACTCATCATTTCACCACCTCCCACCATTCTACTGCTCTATCACCCCTATACTCTGGTGCCTCCTTGCCTAATCTGCTGTGTCTCTGAGTGGAAATGTCATTTAACCCTCCTGCTCTCTTTTTCCCAACTGCTTTTTACTCTAAGGTGACACAAAGCATGAATTTGAAACTCTTAATTAGAAAAAGAAAACAAGAAGCCATGTTGCCAAAGTGCACAATACACATACGTGTCTGTCTCAAATCCCCCCCACCACCACTATACACAAAAAAATATCCTTTTAAATGTGTTGATTTTCACCCTGCAAATGTATGTCCTGGGTCAGATGCTCTACACACCGTAAGTGACATAGTTAAGGAGGAGGAGGCAGTATCTCCATGCTGTACAAAAAGGGTTATGATTTCACCTTTATTTTACATTTCCAAATTTCTACTTAACTGTACCTTAATTTTAAATATTTAACTATGTGTGTCAGTTGAAGCAGATTCAGGATGGGATGGAATTGTTTAGTGTTTAAGCTGTGAAACACTGCCTCCTAGTGAGCAGCTATGGTGCTGCTACTTTATGAACCCTGTTTTCTGTACAGTTACAGTATGCAGTATGGCAGCGGGAATGAAACAGAACTGTTTTTATTGATGTTTTTGGACAGTGATAATTGTAAATCTGATTTCTACATGGTTAAGGCTTTCACTTATAGGGAAATTTAACAAAGTCAATTATATGATATGGCTATGTTTAACATACGGTATGTCATGAATTCTGAATAAGCACACAGCAACCAACTGCAACATTCTCTAGATCTACATCAACATGCTCTAAATCAGGTATCAGCTTACAGTGTCAGTTAGATCTTATCTAACATACATGTTCTGAGAATTATAGGGAACATGGCCTCCATTTCCTCCCTGGTATGGCAGGGGAGGAAGATTATGGAAGGGCCAAGTTTATCCATCTGGACTAAACATATGAGAGATAAAACAGTGATGCACACAAACCCACATACACGTACGTAAATATATCTCCTATCAGATAAAACAACTACTTTTTGCCCTTGGGAAGCTTGGTGCCTGGAGAGCTAGGGGTCCCAGTGGAAAGCCTGCAAATTGAATGCAGTCCACACTTTAGTCAAAATAAAGGTATTCTCCATCCTTCAGTGTAGAAGAAATATTTCAGCTTTTGTGATGGCAGGATATTAAACATCAAAATGTATGTTCATCTGATGGCCTATCAAAAAAGCTGGTAACCATAATTTAAACTAGTCACAGTTATTGAGCATCAGCCATACCTTGGTAGAGGATTGAACTAGGATCTCTTTCACTTTTGCCTGAAATAACTGAAAGGTTTAATCGGGGAAGACGGGAGGATGCTGGGTGCTATAACTGCGGGAAACTGACAGGGGGCACTACTGCTCTTCCCACACAGCGAGGCCACACAGTCCATCATGCTGTACTCCCGTCAGGGCACCACCGACACCATCGAGGAGGTGGAGGACGAGCAGGACCAGGAGGTGCACGCGCCCCACTCCCCCAGAGAAAGGGCAGAGGAAATGACAGATGAGGGAGAATGGAGAGACGGGGCAGAGGAAACGACAGATGAGGGAGAATGGAGAGAAAGGACAGAGGAAACGACAGATGAGGGAAGATGGAGAGAAAGGGTGGATGAAACGACAGATGAGCGAGAATGGAGAGAAAGGACAGAGGAAATGACAGATAAGGGTGGATGGAGTGAAAGGGTGGATGAAACGACAGATGAGGGAGGATGGAAAGAAAGGACAGAGGAAACAACAGATGAGGGCGGATGGAGAGAAAGGGTAGATGAAATGACAGATGAGGGAGGATGGAGAGACAGGGCGGAGGAAACAACAGCTGAGGGCGGATTGAGAGAAAGGACAGATGAAATGGCAGATGAGGGAGAATGGAGAGAAAGGGCAGATGAAACGGCAGATGAGGACAGATGGAGAGAAAGGGTGGATGAAACAGCGGATGAGGGAGAATGGAGAGAAAGGGTGGATGAAACGGCAGATGAGGACAGATGGAGAGACAGGGAGGAGGGCTGTGTGTCTGAGTCGGAGGCTGAGGTGTTGGTGCAGACAGCGGAGGATAGCTTCCAGGGCAGGGATGGGGACGGCAAGGCAGATGATGCTGGACCGGACCCGGTTGGGTGCGTGGTTCAGCTCACTCCGGATACGGATGGGGCAGCCTCCTACCCCACGGACGGCGAGGTCCCGCCCTCCTACAGCAAGGCCGTCAGCTTCGACCGCCTCTCCACCAGCTCCGGCGGCCTGTCCGTCAGCTCCGACACAGACGATGAGAAGCGGCTGATGATCATGACCCCCGACAGCCGGTCGGACGGTTTGGACGAGCCCCTGCTGCCGTCCATAGCCCTGGAGCTGACCGCCAGCGAACTGCTGCTCAACAAGTGAGCCACTGACACGGCGAAATACAGCATAATTACACACAGATATATCCCTGTTTAAAGCCACTGACCCTTCAAATTACACATGGATATATCCCTGTTCAAAGCCACTGACACAGCAAATTATAACATAATTACACACAGATATATCCCTGTTTAAAGCAACTGACCCAGCAAATTACACACAGATATATCCCTGCTTAAAGCCACTGACACGGCAAATTATAGCATAATTACACACGGATATATCCCTGTTTAAAGCCACTGACCCAGAAAATTACACACGGATATATCCCTGCTTAAAGCCACTGACATGGCAAATTATAGCATAATTACACACGGATATATCCCTGTTTAAAGCCACTGACACGGCAAATTATAGCATAATTACACATGGCTATATCCCTGTTTAAACCACTGACACTGCAAATTACAGCATATTTACACAGATATATCCTTGTTTAAAGCCACTGACACTACAAATTATGTCCTTTATTAACGGCCCCTCAGCCTTCTCCCCTCTGCACCTCCTCACCCTGCCTTACATCCTCCTCTGTCTCCCCGCAGGATGTTCTATGACGAGGAGCTAGAGGACTCTGAGAAGTTCTTCAACTCCCAGCCTCAGCTTATGCAGCTCTGCTATGCCATCTACAACATGCTGGTGGCCCGTTCCGAGATGGTCTGCTACCTGGTCATCATCCTCAACCACATGATCTCTGCCTCCCTGGCAACCCTAATCCTGCCTGTGCTCATCTTCCTGTGGGCTATGCTGTCAGTGCCTCGGCCCAGCAAGCGCTTCTGGATGACCGCTATCGTCTACACAGAGGTACTGTGGTGCACCTAGCAGCAATGCCCAACAAGTCCCCAAACCTCTATAGTCACCATATCTGAACCCAGTTTAGCATTTAAGGAATACTGTGGAATGATTTCAATAGTATTGTGTACCTCTTAGTATAATAGGATTTATATCCAGAATCAGTGTTTAACACCAAACTCAGTGTTTAACTACAGATTCAGTGTTAAACTCCAGAATAAGTGTTTAACTCAAGCCTCAGTGTTTAGCTGTAGACTTAGTGTTTGTGCTTCTTTGTTTACAGGTTACCATTGTCATCAAATACTTTTTCCAGTTCAGCTTCTTCCCGTTCAACAAGAACCTTGAGATAAGTCAGGCCAAGCCGTACCATCCCCCCAACATCATCGGGGTGGAGAAGAAGGATGGCTACGTGCTCTATGACCTCCTGCAGCTCCTCGCCCTGTTCTTCCACAGATCCATCCTCAAGGTGCCTACCTACAAGCATAAACACAGTCAGGCTCCTTGCTTTTACACAGTAACCATATGACTGCTTGGAACTCTCAGGCCTTTTTGGTTTTCTTTTATTTTCGCCTTACTTGCGATGCACTTGAAGGGCCTTTTCAATGTGTACCAAGATGATTCAAACCCATGCTCTTGGAGCCATTGAACACAGAGTGGTCTCATCTTATAAATGTATAGATGTCCAATCAATTCATTAAGTTAATTCAGTTCATTTCTTTAAACTGCTTCTGTGTTTGGCTGCAAGAGAATGACTTCTCAAAATGTGTTCCTCTTCCCTGCTCCCTCTGACCGGCAGTGCCATGGGCTGTGGGACGAGGAGGCCCCCAGCGAGGAGCAGAAGGACGGGCTGCACAAGGACGAATCGGAGGACGAGGCGCAGGCGCTCATACCGTCGCCAGACGGGAGGGGCTCTGTCCACTCGCTCAAGTCCATCAACCTGGCAACCTCGCTGGAGTCGGTGCAGGTGTGCGTGCCCGAGCACCGTACGTACCAGAGGCGCAAGAGCTCCGGAACCAACTCCCACATCACCCGGCGCTCATCCCGCTCCATCAGAGGTGAGCTTGGGATGGGGTCACTGGGAGCTCCAATGGTTACGCTATCATAAAAAACTGTCTATTCTCAGGCTGAACAAAAGGGGAGGTGTTCGGTCATTTGCATCATCGAGTGAGAGAATGAGACCGGGTCTAACAGAATAAGGACAGGATGTTGGCGCGTATATGATTGGCCAGCCGCTGAGCAGTTGCACCCGTTATCACGGTTTCTACAGACAGCACGAGCACAAGGACAAGCAGCAGGAGGGGCAGCATACCGAGCATCCACCGGAAGACTCGCAAGGAGCTCCTCCTGGAAAAGCTGAAGGAGCAGCTGATCAAAGCCAAAGCCTTCATTATCAAGAAGTGAGTGTCCAGTGAAGGCCAGTAGCTCCACTGCGATGTATATACATTTCTACATTTCTAATTCTAATGCCAGTGCCTCAGGACTGGGCTTCACATGCTAAAGGCTGTCGCTAATTCAGGTGATTCTGCGATGTAGCTCCACTAAAACACTGGGGTACATTAGGGAAGGTACCCCATGATCTGACTGACTGTGCCAATGGTGATTCTTGGCAGGAGTAATTCCAGTTTCCTATTCAGTCACACGTGTGCTTCTTTCCAGAACCCTGGAGATCTACCACCCCATCCGTCAGTTCTTCTACAACCTGATTCACCCCGAGTACAGTGCTGTAACAGACGTCTATGTTCTGATGTTCCTTGCCGACACGGTCGACTTCATCATCACTGTATTCGGCTTTTGGGCTTTCGGGGTATCTTGGAACTCTTTTTTTTGTTCCATTTCTCAGTGTGCATGCTTCACCCAATCATGTTGACTTTTTATTAGGCAAAAATGTTTATGGATTGCTGGCAAATAAAGAAAAGCGTAACTAAAACTAGCTTCTCAGATACACTCAGTGAGCACTTTATTAGGTAGACCGGTACGCCAGCTTGGTAATGCAAATATTTCATCAGTCAATCATGTGGCAGCAGCTAAATGCATAAAAGCATGCAGACATGATCAAGCTGTTTTTCAGACCAAATGTCAGAATGAGGAAGAAATGTGATCTAAGTAACTTTGACCGTGGAATGATTGTTGGTGCCAGACAGGGTGGTTTGAGTGTCTCAGAAACTGATGATCTCCTGGAATTTTCACGCACAACAGTCTCTAGAGTTTGCTGAGAATGATGCGAAAAACATGCAACACATCAACCCTCTTAAGTGGATAGGCTGCAGCAGCAGAAGACTGCTGAAAAAAATAAGTCTAATAAATACCCAATAAAGTGCTCCGTGAGTGTATATTTCAGCTTTAGGAAACATGATAGACAATGTTTGAAAGAAAAACAGCCATATCCTATTTTCCTTTCCTTCAAACAGAAAAATTCAGGGTCCGCTGACATCACTAGCTCCCTGTCAGAGGACCAGGTGCCAGGGCCTTTTCTGGTCATGGTTCTGATCCAGTTCGGCACTATGGTTGTGGACCGGGCCTTATACCTCAGGAAGACCGTTTTGGGGAAGGTCATTTTTCAGGTCATCCTTGTCTTTGGAATCCATTTCTGGATGTTCTTCATCCTGCCAGGAGTCACAGAGAGGTACTAACACTGTACCTACCTATGACATGAGCCATTGGCCTGAATAGAATTACAATAAAATATAATTTTATTCATTTAGAACAATAGGCAGCCCTGTCAAATTACAACTAGACAACAAGGAATTCTACCAACTGCAGCTATAGAATAAAAAAAAGTATATATATATATATATCATCTTCTTATAGCATATTAAATATTGAATTATGTGATAATTGTGATTAAGATATTCCTGTACTAGGCAAATAATACATGAAGAAATCAATGGTCTTGCTGATGCCTCCAGACATCCTGATATTGTGTGGCTTCACCTGTGTCCATGTCTTTGCCTCAAGGCGTTTCAATCAGAACAGGGTGGCCCAGATCTGGTACTTTGTGAAATGCATTTACTTCGGACTGTCGGCCTATCAGATCCGCTGCGGCTACCCCACCCGTGTGCTCGGCAACTTCCTCACAAAGAGCTACAACTACGTAAATCTCTTCCTCTTCCAAGGGTGAGTGCGCTTAGGAGACTTTTCTGTACTACTGTAGCGAGATAGCAGTTTGGGGTGGTGATTCGGGGTGTTTAAGTCTAGCCTTGCATCATATAGTCAGTAGGGATATATACAGTGCAGTCTGTAAGTATTTGGACAGTGGTACAGTTTCTGATCTTTTGCCTCTGTACTCCAGCACATTAGATTTGAGATTAACCGTTTACCATTAATTGCAGGGTATTGACATCCATATCAATGTATCATGTTGATCCGTGTAGGAATTACGTCCCTTTTCATATATAGTCCCACCAAAAGTAATTTGACAGTTGGCTTCTTAGCTGTTTCTGTTTAGTCAGGTGTACTCAATCGCTTCTTTAGTGCAGGTATAATAAAGCTTTCAGTATCTAGTCTTGATTCTAGGCTTTTGATTGCCTTTGGAGTCTGTTATTGGCATTTGTCAACATGAGGACCAGAGTGCAAGGGTGGTATATGGGCATGCTTGTACATAGTTTGCAAATTGGACATTCGAGTGGGATTCGAGATTGGAGTTGCTGCATTATGGACTCTGACTGTGCACCACACTCTTCAGGTTCCGCATGGTGCCCTTCCTGACAGAGCTGCGAGCGGTGATGGACTGGGTGTGGACCGACACTACGCTCAGCCTCTCCAGCTGGATCTGTGTGGAGGACATCTATGCCCACATCTTCATCCTCAAGTGCTGGAGAGAATCAGAGAAGGTGAGGATTACTGCCATAGTGTTGTATACAGCAGAATTATTTTCTCCAGAGGTTACAAAGCACCTTTTAAAAAAAAATATTTTAAAAAAACTGCTTGCCAAAAACTTCATGATTTTGCATTACAGTACAATTCTCATCTAGCACTCTGAACTTTGTCATCAGAAGTAAGGCCTTGCCTTTTAGCAGCACTGTTTTTGTGTGTTTTTCACACCCATTCTGCTGTGGGAGTTTTTTTTATCATCTGCAGAATGAAAAAATACATTTCTGAGTGGATTTGTCAGGAACCAAGAGCAGAATCAGGGGTTATGAGAAAAATGGCAGGTTTAATGAAGTAGACAGATGGGGCAGACAGAGCGTAATCCAATGATCATGCAAAGTTCAAAAACCGGGTAGTGAGTCAAAACAGGGCAGAGTTACTGGAACGTGATCCAATAAGCAGTGTCCAAAGACCCAGGCAGGAGTCATAAAACAGAAATACAGAAATCCAAAACAGAGTGTAACAGAACAGAACAGAATATCCAGGCACGGAGAAGAGGAGACTAGAACCGGGGTAGGGAACACAAGGGCAGAACTCGGCTCTGGATTTGGGAGTAGACAATTGCACTTAATGGATGTAGTGATAGAAGAGAACAGGTGCGAACACTTTGCGGAATTAACGCCAACTTTAATATGTCATATAATAATATTTAACACCCGAATAGTGAATCATGCAGACAGGGAAGTGACTTGGGCTCAAACAACAAAAAGATACAGACATTGCAGGGTTGAGTGCAATTAATAATTAATGTAAATGGAAAACAGACATGAATATGAAAAATAATAAAGTTACAGAAACACAGAACCTGACAGAATTATCATGTAGTCTGTTAATGTGAATTCCATTAATTATTTGCAAACAGGGCTCCCCAGTGAATGAGAACTTGATCTCAGTGGGACTCTCCCTGCCAAAATAAATAATACAAATAAACTGCTTCAATATTTGTCTGGAATAAATGAGCTCATTTTGATCGTGTAAAGCAGTGACCAGTTCAAATGTAGCCGTCAAAATGGCAAGCCTCTCGATCCGGAAATGTAATTTCCTGCCTAAATCCATTATGCATGTAAAGCAGTTCACTGAAGTGCCCTTTTCAGGCCAAGAGGCCAAGAGGCCAAAAGCAGTCACAGTAATGTAGTACTGTAAATGTAGGTGCTTATTGCACTGACAAATGGCTTTAATTTAATAACCTAATGCATGGACCACATTGAGCCCTTAGTTTTGTTATGTCTCATGAGTAATGGCGGCGGTAAATGCAGCGGTCAGTGCCTGTGGGTTTGGTAGTAAAACACGTGGCTTTTCTGTGCGGTGGTGGTCCCTCAGCGTTATCCTCAGCCTCGTGGGCAGAAGAAGAAGAAGGTGGTGAAGTACGGGATGGGGGGCATGATCGTGATGCTGCTCATCTGCATCGTCTGGTTCCCCCTGCTCTTCATGTCTCTGGTCAAATCTGTGGCCGGGGTGGTCAACCAGCCCCTCGACGTTTCGGTCACCATTACCCTGGGTGGCTTACAGGTAATGTGGGTCTTAAATTTGGGTCAGTCACCAGTCGGAACTCAGGGACAGCATTTGATTGTACAGAAGCATTAATGTCTAATGACTAATAGATGGCATTTAGTGACCGTAGCAAATGCAATACTTAATGCAGCATTAACAAATGTGTTTGATGGTTTGTGTTGTGTAATTATGATGGGAATTATTGATGTTGCTTCCTGACAAAATTTCTATTGTATTTTTGTAGCCCATTTTTACCATGAGCGCCCAACAGAATCACCTGCTTACAGTGGACAGTGCAAAGTTCAAAACCTTCAAGAACAAATTCGAGGGTGTACGTACCGGCCACCAAATTCTTTTTTCTGGGAATCTCCAGGCTAGCATAAGCACATTTTTTCTTCATATGTAATTGTCATTTAAAATGACAGATAATGTATAGCAGCACTGCAGCGTAATAATCACTGGTCTTACCTGAGGTTTGAAAATGATAAGTTTGCGGATGCTGCTGGCATTAGTTACTGTATGTGTATAAGGGCCCTTTGCTACCCGAATGCAGGAGGCTTTGCAGTTCCTGGACAAGTACACCCACGATGACCTCACCATCGCTGTCCTGGAGGGCAGCTCCAGCTCCCTGTGGACCATTAGCCCCCCCAGCATGCTGAACCTGAAGAAGGATCTGATCAATACCAACGTCACTGTCACCATCTCCTGGATTATCCAGAGGTATAGCAGAGCACAGCAAAGCCCATCACAGCTGCTACACAGCACAGCATAGTACAGCTCAGCTGCTGCCCAGCATGGTGGTGCTCAACCAGGTCCACTCCAGCCCGAATAGAGCCATCAAAGAGCCCATGATCTCATAACCTTCACAAAAACATTATCCTGGCATGTACTTTGCAAACACCAATGCAGATTGATGACATATGCAGTCTCTTTGCTTACATACCATACTCAATTACCATCTTTTTTTAGCCCTGTCTGAGGTAATACGCAGCTAACCAAAAGACGACAGCCTAATCTAACCTTTCAAAGCAGTTTACATGGAAATGATTACTTCTTTATTTGTAGTTGTTCTTGAGCTGTTTTTACATTTATAACAGAAATGTGTGGAATTGCACGTTTGCATCACATTATAAAATTTAGACTACACATTTCAGAAATGTCCCTTGTGTTGCTTGTTGCATTGTTGTACACGTTCCCTGCGTAAAGCATATAACAGGCCATTGTCTGCAGTTGTCTGTCACTGATGTCTTATGGGCCTTTGTGTTGTCAGGAGTGACTTTGTTGTTGTTGTCGTTGTTTGAACAGGAAACTGAGTTTAGGAGCCAAATCTGAATATGCATCACAAAAATACACCATCCAGCTTGATTTTGCAGTACGGGATCAGATCAAGAGTATGTTAAATGGAACAAGGAATACGTTTGTGTGAGTACTGTGTGGCAGAGGGTGGGCATGCTCTAGTATTATCAGACTATTTCTGCCCTGTAAGCTTGAAAAATGAAAAAAATAATATTGAATGTTTTTTTCCAAAACAATGTCCTTAAGTGGACTTTTTTTAAAAGGGTCCTAAGGTCATCTTTTTCTTGCCTGGACAGGGTTATACCAAAGCTCTTTCCACGCTACATTCGAGCTCGCAGTGACTCAGATGCCAGCCCTGTCAAACAAATGTACATTAAAGGTAGCGCATATCTCCACAATCACAGTGTGATTTCACCCTATCTAACAGCTGTACCCCTTAAGATAATGTATACACTGCACACTCACAGCATGTGTGAATTAAAAATGGTTTGAAAGGCCCAAGTTTATCCTGAGGAGGGAGACACAAACTGGCATTACTTAGAATGGGGGTCATCATATGTGTGTGTGTGTGTGTATGTCCGGGCTTGTGCATGTTTGTGTGCAATGGTGTTTGTATACACTAGTTTCAATGGCCCTGTGCCCTGCATTTCAGATAAAAAGCTGACGGCTGAGGCTGAGAACCTCCGACTGACCTTGCACAGAGCCGACAACAGCTCAGGCGATACCCAGTTATGGTGGATCGTCGATCAAGAAAATTCAGGGCAAATCTCCCTTCCAAACATGAAACAGGATAGAGGGAAGGAGAAACTGGAGCTCTATGTGTTCAACGATAAAGTCAGTCCGCCGAGTTTGGGCTTCTTGGCGGGATATGGGTGAGTTCCTCTTTGGCCCCTCATTCCAGTTCAGTTGGCTCTTTTTTGGTAATTTCTTGATAATATTTTCATAATAACCCCTAGGATGGAGTTTCTGCATGTAATACCTTTATCTGTACACATTCAATATGAAACCAGACATCCTGTAAATGCAGGCGAGGTGGTGTACTGTTTATGCTTGGAGTACTTTCCCAGCCTCGGCATGTACTTTAGTTTATTCCACTGAAATCCTCCCTCCCTCTGGTCAGAAAAGATTTGACAACAAATAGTAAAAGGAGGAAGGTGAGTGTGTATGTCTGTGCCCTCAGTCACATTGACTACAAGGTCATCAAACTGGTCATCTTGGCACTCCTAGTTAAGCCTCCTTTCCCTCTTAGCTGATGTTACTACAAGCGTGCAGTCAAGTAACAGCATGCAAAGGTGATTAATGGTGTCCTCCCCCAGGATCATGGGCCTGTACGCCTCCGTGGTGCTGGTGATCGGGAAGTTCGTGCGCGAGTTCTTCAGTGGTATCTCCCACACCATCATGTTCGAGGAGCTGCCCTGCGTGGACCGCATCCTCAAGCTCTGCACCGACATCTTCCTGGTGCGGGAGACGGGCGAGCTAGACCTGGAGGAGGACCTGTACGCCAAGCTCATCTTCCTGTACCGCTCCCCAGAGACCATGATCAAATGGACCAGGGAGAAGGACGAGTGAGACCCAAGGCTCAAACCCCCGGCTGAAGAGTAGGTCAGTAATAGAGAAAAGCACAATCCTCCGAGCAGCAGCTGCTGTCTGAGCGGAATGGACCTTGCAGTGGCCAGACGAGCTCCCGCCCGCACATTCCCACTGCCCCGTACAACTGACTGATCAGCAACGTAGCTGGCCTGCAGTGTCCGCTGCAGCCGTTTCCTTCAGCATTACCCTGAAGAATTTACAGCCGTCAGTCCACTTAAGGTTAAAGGTCTTCTCAGCCATGGACGAACACCAGGACTTCATGCTGGACAGGGATTCCCCAGATTCTGGCCTTTTCAGATTAGAATGAGTATGATCCCTGCAAGGTAAAATGAATGGTCCTAAAAGGCAGTCTGTTATTTGAAAGAACAGGTATTTCTGCAGTCAAATCACGAGAAAGCAAAAGTGCAGCAGCTGACAGAATGACACAACCCACTTTTTAAAGATTGTTTTTCCTTTTCATAAATCCTCAAAATGGTTTTATGAGCAAAAGAAATGGCCTTTGAGACACGACAATCTTTACTTGCCTTACTTTCAACAGTAAATTGAACATGTTCAACAGTAAATTGAACATGCAAACAAGATCTCTTGCTCAGGAAAATACACCATCTCACCAGGACTCTTCACTTCCATTTAGTTTGTTGGACCACATAAGCGTTTGCTGATTTGGACATTCAGTAAGTATTACAGTAAGTAAGTATTACAGCAGCTAGGATGAACCAGGATGGCAGAATGAATATTTTTCAGGATCAACATGAGTGAGGATGTAGGTATTTATAGTCGTTCACTGTTGGACAGGACATCTCTTGCGATTTAAGAGAAGTGTGCAGTCTAAGGAAGGACTACATAACGCTGTAGGCTACTGCACTAAAACATACTGGGATTTCCAAAAACATTTCAAGTTCATTTCAGACTTTGAAGCCAACAATTTAAATAAATTTACTCTTCAAGTGGTCACCCCTTTAGCATAAATCCAACAGAAGGAACCTATACATCAGAATACATTGTTGCATGAAAGAGAATTAAATTAAATATTGCTATGAAGAATTTTCATTCCATGTACATATGTTTTTTTCTGGAAAAGAAATGTGAATATCTCTGACTGTGTATCTGTATGTAGGATATGTGGTTTAGTCATGGTCCAATGGCCTGAAAATAAAGCACATGTTGGAAATTAATGTGGAGTAGTTTTTTTTTTTCCTTTTTAAGCATCCAGTTAGTTCTAGCAGTGTGAAGCATTTTATAAAGTGTTAAAAGCTACAGTTAGCTGTTGCTTTGCAACCTGCTATCAAAAGTAGATGGTTCTGATTTTGCTAGTAGAGAAGGCTTTGGTAGGCTTAACTAGCAACTCAAGCTTTCATCCAGTCAGATTAGCCTGATAGTTTTCAGGCACATTGAGATTTAAATCTAGATTAATTCAAACAGGTTTAGCCAGTATAAAAGCATATGCAATTGAATCAAACCAAAACAAACCTTGTTGGATTAATCCAGCACCGCATCTCTAAATCTGCTTCGCAGGCCTTTGCCAATGCAACACAGGAAGTAAATTTCCAAACTACGGTATGTATGAGTTTTACCAGTCGATTGACAGCTTGGATTGCATCCGATTGATTGGCCGGGAGAAAATGTTTTCACACCAATTGTGTTTGTGTTACACTGCTGAAGCTTTAAAATCCTTAAATCATCTTTAAATGCATCAAAATACCTATTAGCACCAAATAGTTAATACAATAAGTATGTCTTCAACATTTAATTCATTATAAATAATTAAATTGTATGTAGTACAATTGGAATTGCCTTTACTTTAGATTCATGGTATTATTCCTACAATGTTGCATAAATTAAGTGTAATGACATTCAAGTTCAATCATTTTTCAAATTCTTTATATTTAATAATGTCACTAACTTCTTTGTCACTAGCTCTGACACCACTATTTTAAGGCCACACATATTCCCGTTTCTTGAAGTTTTCAGTTTATATCAGCATAAGTTACTGAATCCTGCTGTTAGGTTCAGCTAACTAGCTCAACAATACCATCTCAAAGCTAAAAACTTGAATTTTTTTATTTATTTATTGATTATAACCTCCATGTTTAGCTGTCATGAATTAATTTGTATACCAAAACTCCAACTCCAAGAGACATGCAGGACAACTATGCATCTACCACAATCTGCCACAAAATGTTCAAATGCTGTCATTTACAGAATTGTGCCATATCTATAAAAATGACAAACCTCAACTAATCTGATACATAGAAACCACCTAGAATGTGCTGGGAATTGGTAAACAACCAATAATGTTGTATATAAAAAGAGTAAATTGGCCAGGCATGAATTTGTCCTACAGTTCAGTTTTATTTTCAGCAGCAATTTAACAATTGTTTCTTTTCTAACGTACTGACACATCACATTTTTTGGAAGACACAAGTTAAGACAATGTAATCTGTGGCTACTTACAACAGCAATTCAACAAGGACAGTGTTACAGTACAGTGCTTAGGATGTATTAGCCTATATTCTCACAAATCAGGGGTGGCAAATCAGGAATGTCCACTTAGCCTTTATCCATGTACAATGACACCAGACAAACTCCTGTTACTTACTGCTACAAATATACTAAACAGTTACAGTGATTTTAACTGACAGTCAGTTTACTATGTACAAACTCAGTGTGGAATGTTTCAGCAAACAACCCACATATAAAATAAGTGGCTTAAAAACAATTTAAAGAGGGAAATGCTTTTTTGCTGAGCTTTCACTAGAGGGATGTTTTTCCTGTAGTTGCCATGCTGTAGCCCTCATGCCTTTCCACAACACTTATGTTGCCATAAAGTACTTCATATTATTATTATCACATCATGGCTAAATATACCAACTTGTGCAAATTACTCGCAAGATCTAGTGGGATGCATCATATCTAGGATTGGGTGGTCCTTGTCAACAGAATCGAACACCAGTTGGAGTTCCTATTTTAGAGGGTGAGGCTAAAAAAAAGAAACATTTTAGGACCTGTTAAAAGTCTCATTGCACTGCTCCCTAGATCAGGGTTTTGTGTGATTGACTAACATCAGCCTGTCTGTATGTGCTTCCCACCAGGTGGACAGCAATCCTGAGGTAGACAAACAGAGTTTGCCCACACAAGGTTAAAGGGACTCTTCAAACTCCCCTGATAATACTATGAATAAATAACTCCCATATATTACACATATGTATAGACTATTTTCTCCAAAATAATTTGTGACTGATCAAATAAATAACAATACAATAATGCCTAATACTGTACAGATAGCGGGACATATACTGTTTTCTATGGGAAAGGAACTAAGGAGCCCTAACTGGGAGGGGACGTATCTAGCTCTGTCCCTTACAGGAAGGGTACTGTGCGACTGACATTTTGGGAATTCTGTTCCGTGGTTAACACAGACCCCCCTCATAGTCGTCATCGTCTTCAGTGGCTTTTGCACCTCCAGCACCCCCTTGAGGAGCGGTGGGGGATTTCTTCTTCTTTCCGCCTCCAGGGACTCTGAGACTGATAGCCAGCTTGGCATACTGTGAGAACAAGATGATGGGTCGTTAATGCATGGTACCCAAACCCAGACCTCATAGCCCACCCAATAATGCATAGTGCTCAGCCAACCCAACCCCCTTCCAGAACCCACTATTGACTGAGAATTACTCAATATTTAAATGGTATAATTGTGAATATTTCTGATAGTGGCCCATTAGAATACACTTTTCTGAAACACTCACATCATTGTCCATGTACTTCAGTAAAGGGGAGTTACAGACGCGATAAGCTTGGTCCTCATCTTGTTGATCGTAACCCTGCAATAACTGCTCCATAGCTATACAGTCCTCACTCCCACTGAACCCTGGGATGCTGGATGAATGAAAAAAAAAACAGAAAACAATGTCATTCATTTCTTACAACTAATGAAATATTTGTAAAAATGAGAATTAAAAAAAACACATGTTTTATTTTGATTTCATTTAATTTTATAATAGTAGAGGTGACTTTTGAACAACATACCTGTAGCTCTCTCTGACACACTTATCTGCAGCAACAAAGTCACTTCTGTGAAGATGGACCAGCACCTGTGCAATTGTTTTCTAAAACAAACAAAATGGAGTCATGTTGACAGCCTTCTCAATCTGAGTGAACAATTCTATTGTAGCAGCTGTAAACTCAATTTAAAGGAACATTTTCCAGTGAGTTTTCAGTGACTTCATATGCCAGAAAAGAGTGTAATGGCCAACCAGTTTCTCACCACCTCATCTAATCTAACTGAACAAATGTAATTACTGTATGCATTTTACATTCTGAAATCTGACAGAAATAATGATAAAACATTTCCCCGCATTTGTAATTGGCACATACCTTGAAGCATGTTGGGTAGTTCTCCATCTCTTTGTACATATTCTTCTCCTTCTGAATGGAAACAGCAGCCTCATCGAGTCTGAAGGAAACAAGTCACGGTTACCGGGGAGAGCAGGTAATGTGTGGGCTGGGGGGTGGTGAAGGAGGTATGTTTTTTTAAATGGGAGGAAACTTGAAAATGTTGGATATACCTGCGTAGTCTGACCAGAAGTCTTGAGGCTTTCCCCAAGAGCTCAGCAGCCTGTCGCAGACGGTCCTCATTCTGCACACACACACACACACACACACAAGATCAATACTCAGGCTGCCAAATGCCTTTGATTATCATCGGTAACACAGCAGCTACATGTTATACAAACACAAAAACAAGGCTCTGCTCATTCAGCTGCAACAAATTATTCTAGAGCAGACCTGGGCATTTTACTGCCCGCGGGCCGCATGCGGCCCTTTGGTTGACTCTGACCGGCCCGCGTAAGGTTCATAAGAAATTACAAAATAAACTTATTTTCTTATTTTACCTCATGCGTGGATTGAATGTGCATTTCTTTTATTTTGAAGTTGTTGTTTTTTTTACATCGCGCATACGTACGTAAGGTACGTAAGTGATACGTGTTACTGAATTGGTGTTGTCGCAAGCAGGTTACAGGTGCCAAAACGACTTTCACCCCCAAAATGTCAACTAAAAAAAGAAAGGTAGATGCTGAATGCAGGGTTTTCAAGAAGACATGGACTGCTAAGTATTTATTTACTGAAGTCAGAGGTAAAGCGGTGTGTTTGGTTTGCGGAGACCAGAGTGCCGTGTTCAAGGATTACAATTTGAGTCGACATTACGAGACGAAACATTCGGAGAAATATAAAAACTTGAATGATGCTGAAATGGCGCGGATATCGGAAGATTTGGTAGCTAAGCTACAAAAGCAACAAGGGTTTTTTTCCAAGCTTCACACATCCAGGGATGCAGCAACCAGGACCAGCTTTGTAATATCCCACAAAATCGCTAAAAACAGTAAGCCATTCTCAGATGGAGAGTTTGTAAAAGAGTGCTTGGTGGACTCTGCAGCACTAATATGTCCTGAAAAAAAGAAGCATTTGAGTAAGTCCCGCTGTCCAAGCGCACCGTGACGAGAAGGATCGAGGACATTGCGGGAAATTTGGAGCTTCAGCTGCAACGTGAAGTGGCAAATTTTGACTTTTTCTCCTTGGCTTTGGACGAGAGCTGTGATGTCCGTGACACAGCCCAGTTACTTGTATTTGTCCGTGGGATAACGGACTTCAAGATTACGGAGGAGCTGGCAGCAATGCGCTCAATGAAAGGGACAACGACAGGGAGCGATCTGTTCACGGAGGTAAATGCATGCCTGGACACACAGGGACTGAAATGGGACAGACTGACGGGTGTCACAACGGACGGTTATCCAAATCTAACAGGGAAAAATGTCGGGCTGTTGAAACGTATGCAAGATAAAGTGACTGAAATCAACGCAGATCAGAAAGTGGTATTTTTGCATTGTATTTTTCATCAGCATGTGTTGTGCAAGTCAGTGCTTAAAATTCACGATGTGATTGATGTTGTAACTAAAATAGTAAACTTCATCAGAGCACGAGCATTGAATCACAGGCAGTTTGTTGCACTTTTAGAGGAACACGAGACTGAATATAGTGACATCAGCTATCACACAGCTGTCCGATGGCTCAGCCTGGGCAAAGTGCTAAAAAGAGTCTGGGATCTGAAAGCAGAGATCCAAGAGTTTTGTGAGAAGAAAGGCAAAGACATCCCAGAGCTCTCAGATGAGAAGGGGATGGCAGATTTTGCATTTGCTGTTGATGTGACTGCACTGATGACTGCACTGAACACCAAACTGTAAGGCAAGGGCCTTTTTGTCCATGAAATGCACAACCTGGTGAAGGCTTTCATGACGAAGTTACAGTTTCTTTCAAGGCAACTGGAGAGCAAAAATTTCACTCAGACATGCAAACACTGAAAGAAGTCACACCATCAGATGATAATCTCCGCAGGTACTCATCTATGTTAAGAGCACTGCATGGTGAGTTTTCAAGGCGATTTGAAGATCTCAGAACAATGTAGAGTGAAATGCACTTGATTTCCTCTCCATTTACCTGCAACGTGGATGATGCACCTAGTGATGTCCAGCTGGAACTCATTGACCTGCAGTCTGATGCAGTACTGGCAGAGCACTTCAAGTCACGACCACTGCTGAAATTCTACTCTTCTCTTAAGCAAGAGAAGTTTCCAAACATGAGGAGACATGCTCAGAAGATGTTTGTTCTCTTTGGCTCTACCTACATATGTGAACAAACATTCTCAGTGATGAAGTTTAACAAGTCCAGGTACAGATCCTCTCTCACTGATGATCATCTGTCAGCTGTGCTTCGCATCTCCACCTCAGACATTCAACCTGACTTTGATGCACTTGTTAAAGACCAACAGAGACTAGATTTCTCTCACTGAACAAGAAAAAAGAACTGAAAAACACAGAATGAGTGATGACTGTGAATGTGATTAAACTACAAATGTAGGCATCATTATTTTATAATATGATGTATCTTACTGAATGTGGCTGAAAATGGTCACTAATATAATGAATCAAAAACTGTACAAATGTTTACATTTCGTTAACCATTGTTTTGGGAAATTTTTTTGAGTAAATGTCATTTTTTCGAAGACAACCTCTCTTTTTCATTGCTCAATTATAACATATACTCTTACCAGTCTTACCAACTTATCAAAACAATGCTATTTACTGCTTTCTATATAGAAACAAAATTAATATTATGCAGACTTTAGTTCAGCCTTTCGGTCCGGCCCTCCATAATATTTTCTTGTTCTCATGTGGCCCCATGTAAAAAATAATTGCCCACCCCTGTTCTAGAGGGATTGCCATACAAGCAGGTTAGTAACGGTAATTATGAACCGTCATCAATTTTCATGTAAATGCAACAGCCAACTCACCTCAAACACAGAAGCTGCCTTCTGGTAGAGATCCACAGCTTTTGCAACATCCATTGGTTCTACGAGCCTGAGACAATAAGGCATCAATTGTAAAGCGCTTTGGATAAAAGCACTGTATAAATGCAGTCCATTTACCAGCTCACTGTATACACTCAGTGAGCACTTTATTAGGTATTTATTAGACGTATTGGTCTTCTGCTGCTGTAGCCTATCCACTTAAGAGGTTTGATGTGTGTTCAGAGATGCTTTTCTGCATACCACGGTTGTAATGTGTGCTTATTTGCGTTACTGTCACCTTCCTGTCAGCCATTCTCTGACCCCTCTCATTAACAACACGTTTTTACATGCAGGTCTGCTGCTCACTGGATGTTTTTTGTCCCAGGAGATCAGCTGTTTCTGAGATACTCAAACCAGCCTGTCTGGCACCAACAATCATTCCACGGTCAAAGTCACTTAGATCACATTTCTTCTTTGAAAACAGCTGAAGCTCTTGAACATGTCTGCATGCTTGTATGCATTTAGTTTCTGCCACATGATTGGCTGATACAATATTTGCATTAACAAGCTAGTGTACAGGTCTACCTAATAAAGAGGTCACTGAGTGTAGCAATGTAATGTTATGCATAGTTAATTATAATTATATGTTAAAACTTCACGCCACCGGTGCTCTTTATTAAACCATGTAGGGAAGGATGCAGACATATTATAGACATACTTCCCAGCCCGGTCCAGTGCCATTGCTGCGGTGTCTGGGGTTCCATTCTCCACATACATCATACTGGCTTTCTCAATGTACTGCACAGCTTCTGGCATGCGCTTCATATCCTGCAGAGAACCCACAGAGTCTCACCATCACTGCTGCAGGGAACCCACAAGGAAGGGTCACCAGTACCATCACACACTGCTGCCTGCCATAACTTCTGCTCATTTGACTGGTGAATGTTAGACACCACATTCAGATCACCTTTGGAAGGCTTCTAATCATACACAATTCCCCCAGGAGCTCAATACTATTGGCTAAGAGGATGACTGGTGGAATGTCTGATGAGATAAACATTACTTTCTCCATACACAGCCAGTGTAATTCTCATTTTAAAATGTTTATTCCATCCTACCCACTTACTGCAGCTTTCCCGCTGTCAATGGGACTCTTAATGAAAGTACATTTACAGATGCATTATTGATGAAGTCATCCCAGATATCAACATTGAACATCAACAAAAAATCTCACCTTCATCATCATACCGGCTTGTTCAAGTGCCCTGCAAGAGAGCACAATATGCTTAAATCTTGCAACAAATGGCATTAAATATTTATGTTCTGTGACCAATGTGTAAAGAGTTGATACTTACTTAGCAGCATGGAATAAACTGTAAAGAACAGTTAAGTACATAACAAATGCATAAATGTTTCAATTTCTAAGTGAAATAACCTTGCGGATGGAATAAATAACACACAAATAGTAATAATTAAGATTCAGTGAAGTGTAGTAGTGTAGTTACCAGGACTATTTGCACTGAAAAAAATAAACCAGTGTGGAACCGTGCTTTACATGTTTTTAGATACAAATCGGACACCTGATCTGCCTCAGATTTTGGTGATTATTGTGTAAATTACAATAAAACAAGTCCTCAAACAGAAATTGCCACGGCTGCAGGGGCATCCTGCGTTTTGCCACATAAATCTAGTGAACCTGGTTGGTTGTGCCGGGCTACATGTGTGTGATTAGGTGCACTGAGCGCCGAAGGATACGCTTTATTTTCCGTGTGGTATTCGGCTTCCTTCAGGTAGGCATCCTTAGCCTGTTCAAACTGTTTGGCGTTTTTGAAAGCCACGGCTTGAAGGAGATACAAAAGCAGCAGACAAAGCAGCAGACAAACCTGGTTAAACATGCTACTCCTAATTATATTTTAACTGGGCTGGCACCTGTTTCCGTAAAGGCTATAAACAGAAACTTTACAGTAAGGACTGTTGGAAATAAAAATTACAAATAGGTAAGTTGCATGAGAAAGGATGGACCCCTTGTGACTACATGAGGGCACTGCACGCAGAGGTGGTTTGAAACCCTCATGCCCTGATTGTTTTTGTCAGTTAATTAATGGCACATGGACACTTCTGTACATGAAGACTAATGAAATATTTCACAAAATGTGTAAATATGAATCCATCCTTACCTGCTTTTGCGTATTCTGATGCAGCGCTGTCATAGTCAGGCTTCCACTTTGTTAAACTTGTTTTTAAACTAAAAGGCAAAACGTTACAATAAAACAATGTCAGATAATATATTCACGTAGGCATATATACGTAACCCTGGACCATGTTAGTAAGCTATACAAACATGAATTTTGCCGTTTTATATTAGTCGTAATATCCGTGATTAATAAACGACGAGGTATTTATTTCGTTGTGCTGGCATACTTAAAATAATATTTGGCGAGAGTAATGAAATGGGGACACGCAGTTATAACGCCATATTCCGAATTTAAAGAGCTGAGGTCTCTGTCCCAAACCTGTTACATTTGGAAAATAACGTGGATGTTGCACGTGCGGCATTCCAACTGTCACTCAGTACTGCTAGTATAACCTAAAGCAGATCTGACACCTTGCTGATCATGATTACTGAGCTGAGGAAGCACATTATCTAGCAATCGTGGCTATCTAACGCTATCAATCTAGGCTACATAGCAAGCTAGCCCAATTGATAAAATAGAGCATGACCATCAAGACAGGCCGTTTGATACCATTAATGTTGCTGGGTTACTCAAACGCAAACTTACATTTTTCCTCGGCGTACCGTGAGAAGCTATCGTGCTTTCCAACTAGAAAATTGCCGTTAGCTAAATTACCACATACATGTATTGGGTCAAAAACATTCCCGTTTATGTAGCTAGCCACTAAATATCTATTTAGCAATACAGCAATGAGTTAAAACTAATTAACTAGGCTAGCTAAATATATTTGACCTATCATAGGCAGTTATTTACATTAGCAGTCTGAATGACTGATGTCCATGCTAGTATTTGTAAAGCTAACGCTTAGTTAGCATTGGCTCCCTATCCGCTGCAGTCCACCCAGAGCCAGCTAACCTTGGGAAATAGCTAGCTGGCTAACTTGGATAGCGATGCTAGAGCTAGCCAATGTTTCAAATGCATCACAATATCGGACGGTCATTTTTACGTTATGCTTACCATTTTTCAGCTTTAGCGATATGCTCATGAGCTTCATTTATTTTCTGAGCGGCCATGGCCCGGGGCAGATTTAATAGTGTAAATGGAAAAAATATATTTTTAATAAAACTGAAATTCCATAGGATTATCCTGTTTGGAATCCTGCGCTCGTCCTTCGTTACGGAAGCCTTAGAGGGTCACTGCAGTGCGCATGTTTACGCTTCTCTGGTTTGCGTTCTTCAGACAAGAGAAGAAACTGAAGTCAATTGGAATGAACCAGTTGTATATTCAGTTTCCTAATGGAATACTCATTGCAATTCTGTCGTAATTGTCATGTATAATTGTAAATTATGTTAAATTACTTCAAATACTGTAGCTGCGGAAAGTCCATGGGTCAGAAAGTAAAAGTCCTGCCAGGTGTTTCTTCCACCCATTAATTTAACTAGCTGATTTAACTAATTAGTTCTACCTCCTGGCAGATGAATTGAGCAAATTCAGACGATTGGAACAAAATACTGGAAAGGAGTTATTACTTTCTGAACACCTCTGTAGTTAGATCACTGATATGCAAGTATTTGAATCAGAGGGCAGGGGTACAACTTGAACCTCTGAATGAATAGTCTATAGTTGGGTAATGTATTGAGGCCCACATGCCTTTCCGCGTATGAACAGAAGCAATGTGAACCGTTATAAAGACAAAGAAAAATTGCAATGCAGGTATGCATGGTTAGCCTGACATTTTGAACTGATTCCATTAAAAATCCGAGGTCTTAATATAGGGAATGCTGAGCAGCACTTGATGGAAGCTGAGGCATGTTAGATCATATGACACATCATTAATTTTCTACATTTCTAAAATGGTGTCAACATTTTATAACAAGTTGTTGTGTTCTTGTTTTTCAAAATCATTCCAAGATTACACCAGGGTACCGCAATAGCGCTACTGGGGAGCGCAGACAATGATCAGTATTACAAATTAAACGTGATACCACTGACTGTGCCTTAAAACCAAGATTGAATTTTTTTTTCCTGAATGGTCTGCTAAGTTCTATCAGCTGTTTGCAGGGAACCGGAAGTGGATCCCAGACATGTTGACGCGCTTTGCCGTTTCCCTTTCCCCATTGTAAGACCAGAGGAGAGGGGAACTTTGGGCAACTCAGAACAACACGCTCAACAAAGTTTGTATAAAGCGTACGAATCATTTTCTGACGCTTGTGAAACGCGTAGCAGGTAACACCAATGTGGAGTAGCTGATGGATTCGAGGTACGAGATCCAGAGGAGGGGCGGTGGGGGTGGGTTTAGCGGGGGCTCCGCTGGTGGGTCCCCGGCTCTGGGGGCTCAGTCGCGCCGGAGGAAGATGCCGCCGCGGCCAGCCGATCACAAGCTTCAGGTGATCATCATTGGCTCCCGTGGCGTGGGCAAGACTAGCATCATGGAACGATTTACAGACGACACTTTCTGCGAAGCGTGCAAGTCGACAGTGGGTAAGAATCACACTCATAGCGCGGCGCCAGCTATGTGATAGCCAGGTGCGTATTTGGGCACAATTTCAGCTCGCTGTCAGCTGCTATACGGGTAGCTGGGTCGCTGTAGTTAGCTAGCCCCATGATGTATTTTACACTGGAGTTACAAACAGTGACACACGGTTGCAGGTTTTCAGCTAAAGATTTAGCAAGTGGATTGATTTAAGAATAATAACTAGTTTTCTATTATTTCCCACAATCAGTTGCTCAGTGTTACATTTAGTGTCTACCAGTGAGGTTAGCTGACGATAGCGTGTTGGCTACTAATTTGCTTGTTTAACCGCTACACTATACCGCTGTAAAATGCCAAGTACATTGCCTGATCGGTTGCCGTGAAAGCAATTCACAAAATATTACCCGTTGAGCGTATTGTACTTCAAATATATAACTAAAATGCAATACATTACAATAGTACATACATTCACAATACATGTGAATCCGTTTGTAATTTTATGAACACCCTGCAAATTCGCAAATTCACAAAAGCTGTCCTGCTCTGGATAATGAGCGATGTGGTCTGTTTAGAAGTTCAGAGCAGGTGTTTATCAGATTTTAATGTTATATATGGACGCGCTTATCTATAGCCCCTGTTTTGAACTGCTGCCATTGCATGTGCAGTTGGTGTTTACTTGTTTTCAAACATAGAGTAGCGTGCTGGTAACCGGAGAGCACCAGGGCCGTCTCGCTGAGTAAACACCTGGACCCAGGGCTGAGGCTGTAGACATTTCCTCTGTGAAGAACAACATGAGCAGCACTTGTATAAACCGTATGGTTTTACTGCTCTGAGATCCTTCAGATCATCTTCTTACCCTGACTGTATGACTCATTAACATATGGGTGGAATATGTGTGAGATTGTGTGCATCTGTGTCTCTGAGTGTCTCAGTGAGTGAGTGTATGTGTGTGTGTGTGTCTCTTTGTCAGTCTTTCACGTGGGTATGTGGAAGTCTTAAGTTCCTGTGTGTGTGTGTGTGTGTGTGTGTGTGTGAGAGAGAGAGAGAGAGAGAGAGAGAGAGAGAGAGAGAGAGAGAGAGAGAGAGAGAGAGAGAGAGAGTGTGTATGTATGTATGTATGCATGTGTGAATGCCACTGTTAAGGTCCCCCTCACATCCCAGGGTGTATATTTACAATGCATGGTATAAATAGAGCTCATGTCGCTGTCTCTGCGTTCAGCCAAAGAGGTACAGTGGTTGCAGCTGTAGGGCTTTGACAGAATCACAGTTTTGAAGCGCCCACAGCCTCTGGGGTGTTTATTTCTGAAGCAGTACCATGAGCCCGGTACAGGGGCCCCTTCTAGGACACACAATATGGAAAATCCTGCTAGATTTGGCCAGCAGGGAAGTGTGAACCTGAAAGCGAAAAGACAGAATCACAGCACTCCCAAAATAGTCCTGCCACTTCAGACAGCCCAGTGTGGCACAGTCAACTTTTAGCATAGTCATACCAAATGTTAAATGGCTTTAAAAATGCCATCCGCCTATGGGAGATCCAAAAATGTGTTTCTCAAATCACACACCCTGTTCTAGTGTTGCAGTCTACACCTCTTCCTGGTCACTCCTCTCACAAAATGAGTCACAGGGGGCAGAGAAGACCTTGATGGCTGAAATGACAGATTCTGCCCTTATCATTTGTCTTTTTATACGTTACGACTGGAAGAATTCCTAGGGGAGTAAAGGGCTCTTCAGCCAAAATATGATTCAGAGTTTTCACAGCTGGTCTATAAATAGGGTAGGGTGGCATAGCTCCTGTGTTTTAATTTAGAATATAGGCCACCCGGCAGGCCCTGTTGTTCTTCATGCAGGGTGGTATGGCACTCATTTTGCCTGGTGCTGTTGAGTCACATGCTGATCTCGTATCACACCTGCCTTAAACCATGTCCATATCCCATGTATTTATCT
This sequence comes from Conger conger, assembly GCF_963514075.1. Classification (NCBI taxonomy): domain Eukaryota; kingdom Metazoa; phylum Chordata; class Actinopteri; order Anguilliformes; family Congridae; genus Conger; species Conger conger. Next base: position 32,100,422 of record NC_083768.1, read on the forward strand.
ATTTACTAATTTTTAAACCATGTCCATGCCCCATGTATCTATTCATTCTTTTTTTAATCTATTTACTTGTCTTTTTTCTTTCTTGTATTTTTATATTCTTGTAGTATGTCTTCTGTTGAATCTTGCTTGTTTCATCCTTATCCTTTATTCGACATTATTATTATTATTATTATTATTATTATTATTATCGGAGTTCATTTTTAAATCAGCTATGCTGTAGTAACATGTCTGTCACCTATAGGAGTAGATATAAAAATTTGAGCTGCGCTGTATTTATTTCAAAGTTTATTTAAAAATCTGTGATGAGCTGTAATAGCTTGTCTGATTGTCAGCTAAACTCACTGAGCACTTTATTAAGAACACTATACTAATACTGGGTAGGGCCTGTCTTTGCTCTCAAAACAGCTTCAATTATTTGTGGCATGGATTCTACAAGATGTTGAAATAGTGCTGTAATAGTGTATCTCTTCCCTGTAGGAGTAGATTTTAAAATCAGAGCTGTGCTATAATATTGTGTCTGTTCCCTGTAGGAGTTGATTTTAAAATCAAAACGTTGGAGCTGAGAGGAAAGAAGATCAGACTGCAGATCTGGTGAGGAGAGGAGCTCCATCCACTCACTGCATTGCCTGTGATGGAGGACTTGCTGACCACACTAACACTGACTACCCTGCTACACGACTGCCTCATCCAGCATCTTCTCCGCATCACCCAAGTTCCCTGTGTGTTAACGACCTGTCTCTGTGCCTTCAGTGCGGAATGTTCCAGCAGTTTCCCTGCATGGAGTGGGTGACTCATTTCTGACGACCACTGTAGAATCCGTGCAAGCGTTAATGGTGGTTATTCAGCTCTGAATTGCAGTGCAGATCCACAAACATGCTCTGTGTCTTTTCTGTAGTAAATTAGTGATTTGTCTCAATAAGGATGATTCTGAGTTTGTTGAATTTGCATGCAGAATAAAGTTTGAATAAAGCCAAAGTCAGTAAGTTTGTCACTGGCAGGTTATCCGCAGGCTCTGGGTTTTGTGTTAGTGCAATGGTACTCGTGAAACACTTAGAATTTCAGAAAAACATTGAATCAACCCTGGGCAGTGATTTACATGTGTATGCCTTGGCTCAGTTAAATAGGCTGATTTCCCTTTCGGTAAAATGTGATGTATCCACAGCATTTTTCTTTCAGGCATTAGTTGAGTTTGCATGTTGAAAGATAATTGTGCAAATAATTACTGATATGGTTTCAAGGATCACCTGTAGACACCTTTACGACAGTATAATGATGTGTACCAAATGCAAAAGCCAATTATTGAGACTTTGACACAAAGCTTGCCTTACAGTTGATGTGTTCTTCTGAGACTGGCTGGTAAATTCAGCATGCGGTGTGAGCGAATGACTGTGCTGGACTACGTTTTACTCGCATTCCACGGTGTGTTCACCTCACTAATCTCTCACCCACCCTTCCTCCCCAAAGTCAATGTGTGTTTTCCCTGATCCAATGTCCTAGCTTCCCAACATCACTCTACACTGTGCTAAGCTAAAATGCGATTAGCTTAGCTGAAATCTGCTGGATGTGTGCTTGTGTACAGGGACACAGCAGGGCAGGAGCGTTTTAACAGCATCACCTCAGCCTACTACCGCGGTGCTAAAGGCATTGTCCTGGTCTATGACATCACCAAGCAGGAGACGTTTGAAGACCTCCCCAAATGGATGAAAATGATTGACAAGGTAGCGTTCTGGAACAATGAAAGGATATGACCTCATGAAATGATTATTCAATAATCATCTCAGTATTCAATTCAGTATTTGAAATTATATTTGTTTTATTAAACTCAGTATTTGTAATGCTTCATTTAAATGTTTAAACTTATAAATACTTCATTTAAAGCCAAAAAAGCAGTTGGCAAATACAGATTATTGCATCTTGGTGGCTAACAATATTTAGCTTGTTGGCCAACATTACTGATTTCTGTCCTGTAGGAATGCTTGTGAGGTGGAAGTGGGAAAGTGTTTTTTTTTTTTTTGGAAACCTTTTGGTTCCTCTAAGGACCCAGTGAATCTGCTCTTCTGTAGTATGCTTCAGAGGAAGCCGAACTGCTGCTGGTTGGAAACAAGCTGGACTGCGAAGCTGACCGTGTAATAACTCGACACCAAGGCGAAAGGGTGAGCTGGAGAGATCCTGACAAATTCCACAGGGAGCAGCGACTTCACAGCTTCAGTGGGAACAAAATCGCCAACCCGAAATTACACTGTGGAAGGACTTGGTATCCCACACACTTGGTTCTTGTAGCTGCATTTTTATCTTCCCTCCACTGGGTGATGCTCGTGTCACCTTTCTGATCGACTAATAATATACAGTAACTTATTGACAATACCCCAACACTTCATATGCCCTTGTACCTTGACTACTTGGCATGGAAACTGCACCAGTATGCACTCAAGCAGTCTGTTTCTCAGAAATACAGTATTTGACCGTGGTCATTGTCAGGTTTTTCTGCATCCTTCCGCAAGGGTTTTTTGCTCATTATATATACCACTCCCAGCAGAATCTTTTTAGGATGGTGGTTTGTAGAGGTTAATGCCAGCCATTTTCATGTTCATGATTTCCATGTCTCTATGTCCTTCATAGTTTGCCGGACAGATATCAGGGATGCGCTTCTGTGAAGCGAGTGCTAAGGACAACTTCAATGTCGACGATATCTTTTTGAAATTGGTGAACGACATTCTGAATAAGGTCAGTTCAGCACATGAGTCAGTTCTGCTGTCACTAGGCAATTCTGCTGTAACTTGATGGTTTCTTGAGTAAAAGGAGCAGCCTTGTACGTATAGCGCTGATAATGTTCTCTGTACTGCCACTCTGTGTGTGCAGCTGCCCCTGGAGGACTCCACCAGCGAGCTGTCAAACAGCATCCTGAGCCTGCAGCCTGAGCCGGAGGTGCCCCCAGACCTGCCCCCACCCCGCCCCCGCTGCTGCTGAGAGGGGGCAGAGCAGAGCTAGTCTAGAGCTACAGGGACCCTTTTTGCCCTCTGCTTTCGGGCCTAAAACTTCGGCACTTCTTCCCCTTGATAACCCCCCCCCCCCCCCCCCCGGAACTACCTCACGTTCAGTGTGGCGGGGACAACTGGGTCTCAATCATGCCTTCCTGCAGCGATGCGTAGGAGTAGCAGGAGCTGATTAGGGTGTGGTAACTTCCTGTTCTTTACTTATCCCCATGAAAAAACAGGGAAGTGTTTATCCTCTTCACAGCCACTGTAGTTCCTGGATCATGTGACAGATGAGGGGTGTGTGAAACATGCCCTGGAAGGTGTGTGTGTCCTAGAATTGATGGGAATCATCATATAATTGAATTACTATTATTCTCAGTAATGTCAAATGATGAACACATTCAATCTCATTCATGGGCTCAGACTATGCTCATCCGTATGTCTTCCGGTAAGTTCCGCAGACCTGCTTCCCCCACATTTGTAAACTAGAGTACTTGCTGTGTAAAATACTCACCCTTTCTGCATAGAGCTTTTTGAAAAATAAGGGACTAAGAGAATTCTCTGTAATGTGTTGAGCCTTACAAGGATCGTTTCATGGTAGTTTTTTTAGTTTACCGTTTGCCTTATAGCAGTATTACTGAGTCAACTGGCACAAAGGATTTGTTTTATGCTTGTTTTGAGCTTTTGAGATTTGTTTTTGTAATGTTTTTGCACTACAGTCCTTTGGAAGGTTTTGAAAAGGTTAGAGTATCGGCTGCTGGAAGAAATAGCATAATTAGAGCAGAAAATCGTCAGCATTAAAAACCGGAAATCAAGTTTGTGTTCAACACATCCAGTATGGGTCTGTTTGATTACACAATAATTCTTTTTTCTGGGCTTCAAAATGTGTATTGAATTCTGAACTTCCTGAATATTCACAGGGCTGCCCTTCTCAAATACACTGAGCAGTAAAGATGTTCATCACTGTGTTCCCTGCCTGAAAGGGACAGTTTTCATATGTACAGTACAGGTTTGTGTCCAGAGGGCAGAAATGTGAAATTACTGCTGTCAGACTGCACTTTGTCTTCTGCCCTTCATTTAAACGGCTTGATTGTTTGTTTCTTATCTTTTGTCCAAGGTTTAAATGTCACTTCCAACTGAACTTTTGTGGGCGCTCTGCATTCCTGCATTGTCTGAATAAGAGGTTATGAGGAGGGAGAGGGTGTTGGTGGGGTGTGGTGGTTGACAGAGCGGAGCAGTGTTTGTTAGAGTTGAAAATACCCAGTGTTGATGAAATGCCTCTTTACTCCAGAGAAATATGGATCTTTGATTCCAGTTCATCGGCCATGTTTGTAGCGCCCTCTCTTGTGTAACGGATTCCAGACCAGATATCAGAGACCCAATTCAGGAATTGTGTACCTTTTTGGAAAACAGATTATTTTAAAAATACAGAAACTGGAGACCTAGAATGGGCACGGTGTGGGCAAATGGGTAATTAGGAATTGGGTAGATAATGTTTATTGATGACAACACTGTTTTGGCACAGCTTTTGGTTTTTATTATGTTTATTGATGATAGAGCACTGTTTTGGTGCAGCTGTTGATTTTATTATGGTGTATTAAGGACCCTGGATGTGCCCTAATACAGATAGTTAATCATCAGTTAAGAAACTGGTACCAGGAAACATGCTGTGGTAATTATGACCTAATTGCATTTGTACACTTGAGCAGCAGGTAGTTAATTGTTTCAAGTGCATCTCATCAGTAATTATGGCCTTGATAACCTAAAGGCTTTATTATATTTCAGACTTGCCAGGCTCCAGTCCTGTGTGCATTTATTTTCTTCAGCTCTGTGAATATGGAGCAAGTGAGTCTGAAAGTGTAGTCACTGTTTCCAATTATGAGCCCCCAGTATTTTAAAGGATAGTATTTTGATCAGCCTGTTTACAATCTGCTTATGAAGATTATACAGACTTATGACTGAAACGAACACTGATGCAAGTTTCCATCTGGCACAAGTCATTTGTTTTCCCCTCATTTAAAACAAAACAATATTATAGTGCATTGCAACATTTTGTCATTTATTTTTCCAACTGTGCATTGTTCGAGTTACTAAACAAGTTTCATGCATTTTAGTAAGCTGGCATGTTTTGAGCAATTCTTTGTGATATTTATAACTTGTGGCATTCTGAAACTAATGAAGTGCAAATAAAGTTTTCTATTTATTACCCAGATACTGCAATGTTGCATTTTAATGTCCTTCTTTGTTCATTACAATTCATTGTATCCATGTGCAAGAATATGACCTCAGAGGCGCACACATTAACCTTTTTATTTTTATTTTTACATAAAAGACAACAATGATAATAAATATTAGTACAAACATTGATTAATAATAAATTATTACATTCCCACCAGGTGTCACTATTTGACCATATTAGATGGATACATTGTCGTCTGCTTGGTGGTGTCTAATCTAATTTAGTCTAGATTTAGTCTAGTTTAGTGTAGATTTGGTCTTTCTTTTAAGAGAAATTAGAAATTAAATTGTCATACTGAAATACATTAGGCTTAATGGTAATAGTATGTAACAATACATGCTAATCTACATGTCAGCATTGTAACACAACCTGCAGTGTGAGTATTATACTGAAGAACTGCTCAGAGGGGATGGGTACTGTAGGTCTGTTATTATTAAATTGGTATTTATCAAAGGCCAGTTACTAAATAACTAGTCAAGTCTCAATCTCTAATTTGCGCAAATCAGAAACTCCAAATGCTAGACGGCACAGATCAGCCACAGTACCAGCCGTGTTATGGTGTTGTCCCAACTCACCTCACAAATGAAAGGAACCCTACATTTAATATTTATTGTGTCATGTCATGACACCTGTCAGAGGCCATCGGTAGGTAAGCGATATGCTGAAGATAGACGTACGTACTGTTAATTAATTATTAATTTATTTTATTTGTCTGGTATCCATCGTAAATACATTTGTACAAATGTCCATGTGTTGCTTGTATTTATAATGGCCGCTTTACCTACATTTTTACAATAACTACGTTTTTGTGGAATCTTGGAACTTGTGTAATTGAAGTTGCGATATTGTGTCTGATTGTCCTTTTAAATACTATTCAACTTGTTTTAATGCGGGAAGCAGACTGTTCATTGTTGCCACTATTGTGGCCCCAGACGAGGTGCGAGAGCATTTGAAAGGAGTATGCGCATGCGCTTATGGGAATCCACGGTCGTCAGAAGCAGAGACCGCAGCGTTAGCAGAATTTATGTCAGATCGAAACAGAAGGGGTATATACTGGAAGTGATTAAGCGGGGTGGGGGAAGAGGGTTACTGAACGGAGGAGATGGGGGGATTGTATCTTGAAAGAAGCCGACAAAAGGAACATACAACTGTACGGCGATGATGTGATTTACACCATATTGTTCCTCAATTTCATTCATTGCAGCGGCATTTCCTTCAAGGAGAGCACGAGGTAGTCGGAACAGGGGGTTGGGGTATTGACCTGGTCCACCGCTGAGATGTGAGACGGCAGCTACAAACAGGTGTACACCAATCCGGAGTGATGAAAAGAACAACTGAAACGCAAGACTGTATTGGGATCTATCTGGGTTATTCGCCTGGACTGAGGATTGTCTATTTCTTCCTTCACCCTCCTCTGCCCGGTGTGTGTAGATAATGGAGAGTTCGCATGGCTCCACCAGCGAAACCAAGCAAAGCCACCAGTTGGAAAAGAAACGGCTGAACAGGGCGCCTTCACCCGCGAGACCTTTCCTTAAGGATATTCACTCCAGGTCTTCCAAACCGCTGGCAATCACTCCTAAATCCCCCAAACTCACAAGCAAGCAGCAGCCTTCCGCGGGGCTCTTGGCCACCCAAAGCCGCCTCTCCAGACGCACCGCTCCTGCAGCAAAAGACAAGGCAGTTCCGTTAAAAAGTAGCACTAAGTCTACGGTAACTAAAAAGGGAGTAAAGCCCACCCAACATGGGAATTCAGAACAGAAAGTGATCAGCAAGCAGGGCGATTCTAGCCAACATATTACTAAAGGTAAAAAGGGTAAAATCTCCCATCTCGTTCATGGTTCATTCGGCCATGGCTCCCCAATCCGTGTTCCAACGGGAGGCAGCCTCGGAAGGGTCAGTCACACTGACAGCAGTTCGGATTTATCAGACTGCCCCTCTGAGCCTCTGTCCGACGAGCAAAGGCTCGCTCAGGCGGCAAGCAGTGATGCCGAATCCGGCACCGGCTCTGGGTCCAGCGATCGAGACCAGCTGGCGGATAATCCAATGCAGGGAGCCTCATCTTCAGAGACGCAGGAAGGTGCTCATGTCTCGCCGCGTACAGGGGAACAGTGCGCGGCATCATCAGGTTTGGCGAAGGAGCGATCAACCCACGGGGTACTTTTGCAAAAAAAGTGCACGGTGGAATTGACGGATAGATTAAAGCTCGGTCTGAAACCAGAAAACCAAAAAGCACAATTACAATACACACCGGAAGACAGCAAGGAGTTAATTGAAGAGGATTTGCTAAGGGAAATTGAAGATCTCCGTTCGGAAAATGACTATCTCAAGGTAACACATGACTAACACAGCTAGCCGCCTACTGTGTTTTAAAAGGATAGTCCATTATTACTGTATAATGTACGTAGCTATAGTTTTCCCCATCGCATCGGGAAAATACAACCTATAGTAGGGGGCACGGTCATAGTGTGATAGTGAACAGACACAATCGCTCATAGCCTACATTTTATCAGTCTTTTGGTTATGAGCTTATTAATCTTCACTTGCTTGCATGTAGCCCATACAGTACATACAGGCTGTGCATGAAATGCTGAAATGTCTCACAACCAATTAATCCCTGTGGGTTTCATGCGAGTGATTTTAAAGACAATTTAAACAAACACATAAAGAAACAAATAGGCCTAAATAAATAAATCAATACTGACAATCTACGTCACTATGCTCGGATGCCCTTCAGGAATACTACTGCAACTGTTTTGTGTCCAATATAGCCTACTTTCAGTGTCTTCACAGACGCAATAATCTGTCAACTCTTCCAGTGCATAGCTACGCCTGTTTAGGTCTCGATAATGGTGCAACGTGGACATGCCTTCTGTCGATTAGTTCAAAGACACGCGACCAGAAATACACTCACAGGTGCAAAGAGAATTGAGATTGCGGCAGTATTCAACTTCATAACACTGAAATGCACGCCATGTGTTTTGAGCCACAGCTTGTTGAAAAGCAAAGCACCACAATATAGGCCTCAACCGTATCAAAACCAACGAATCTCGCACACATTTCAAAACATGTAATCCTAATGCGGCACAGACCAGCGGAAGGATTTATTTGTAGCCACTGTGCACGTGAGTGAAAATCTTGCCTGTAGGTAAGATTTTCCTTGATATAACCGACGCGCTCTAGACTGGGAGGATGAATGTCTGTCATGCCCTCATTATGAATAGCGGATTCACACATCGCTGGTTCGGCAGCTGGCACTGTTCCTCCTGACGGAGGCACAACGGGGTCATTTAGCCCACAAGCAGTGCGCTCTCACACTGGCGACTTCTGTATCGCCGTCGATTGACACCAAACATCAATATGTGCGTTGCTTGTTCATCTTTCTCTTTGTCAGGATGAGACTGTTTTCACTGCTTGCGTCGCCTATGGTAATATGTAGGAACTTTGATACAGAACTGGAACGATGAACATGGCATCCCTGTCATTTGAAATGCGCCCAGATTTCATTGCAGTTTTTTTGGCATTTCCTTTGCATGCAAGTATCTGTCTCTCTGGTTGTGATGACAACGTGAGTTAATTGGCTCTGCTCTCAATCACCCTGTCCCCCAGGAGCTCATAGCCACCCATCACCCTACATGTGATGTGGCCAGGACTCAGATGCAATATGAGGGGGAGTGGAGCTGACAGCTGCCCCCCCAGATGCACACACACTTCCTCTCTCTGGTGGGCCTCTGGGGGGGGGGGGGGGGGGGAATGAGAAGCCCCGAGGTGGCCCTTTCTAGCCAGGTTGTCTTAATTGGGCATTGTTGATGCTGGTACATTTATTGCGGTGGTCCTTCTTAAGGAGCTGGGAAGTGCGCCCCAGTTCCCCTAATTGCCCTATGAATGGCTTCTATTTTGGATGCATGCATGTATTTCAGAAGCCTGAAGTTAAATTACACTGATAATATGTGACTGCTTTGTGGCCACTGATTTGTTGTATGTGGTGCAAAACTTGTCTGTTATAGTCTATTGTAGAAGTAGTAGTATACGTACATCTACAGGTACACAAATCCTGCCCCGGGCTAAGATGTCTAGACATGACAAGCAGGCATGGGCATTAACTGAGTTCTAGGGACCAGCAACTGTTTTGTCTGTACACT